>NW_015644448.1:87604-101576 GCF_001515625.1 Sinocyclocheilus rhinocerous | reverse complement strand
CAGATTTTCCTGTGGTGTGAGGTGTGTTAAGAGTGACTGAATCTGCTCGGAAGAACATCGGAGGCGCCCCGATCGCGAATCGTAAATATTCAAAAATCCTGATGTGTGGGGGGGAACCCCGAGGACACCACACACTAGAAGAGCAAAACGGTTAAATCTAGGATATCTCGGGCTGATTTTGGGCCGATTTCTCCCCTTCCGACAATCCTAGGTAATGTCCCGATTATCTTGGTGGTTCTAAAGATTATCTTATCAGATTTTCCTGTGGTGTGAGGTGTGTTAAGAGTGACTGAATCTGCTCGGAAGAACATCGGAGGCGCCCCGATCGCGAATCGTAAATATTCAAAAATCCTGATGTGTGGGGGGGAACCCCGAGGACACCACACACTATAAGAGCAAAATGGTTAAATCTAGGATATCTGTGGTCTCTCACATTTTGAAGATCTTATAAGATTTTTAAAATCTTTTAGTGTACCCAGCATAAGATGTATTTAGGTAATGCATATGCAAGATATACTGTCATGGAGGGCTGTGCAAATAATCGAATGTGATTATCATGCGCATCTTGTCAGTACAGCCGGTTCTGTGATTAGTAGTAAATCTCCATCACATGCTTTCAGATGGAGCAGCATTTTACTACACATTGCGTAGCTTGTCAGTAAACTACGGCTGTATCACATTCATAATCGCAGGCGATTCATCGCCGATAATCAACGCGATATTGCGTAGCTTGTCAGTGAAGTACAGCTCTGTGTAGTAAATGCTGCTTGCTGTCATGTAGCTTTGCAACTGATTCTTCTGTGCTTCTATTAAGTAGGAATGAATACCTGAACCCGGTATTAAATGAGCTCTGGGGCTAAATTACAAAAGACTGTAGTATTGAAAAGCGAATGTTAACTGTTCTGCTTTTGGTGCTGGGGAAATTAAGGAAGTACACTTAGAGTTTATTATTGCTACATAAATATTATCAAGCTAACTGTATCTTGCCAACCGTTTCTACATGCGATAATATGCATTTTCGTTATTTTGCAATCCAGAAGCGAGGTCTCTCTTGTAATTTAGGGCTATGAGATTAATCTAATTTTATTTCCGATTGAGTTTGACTTCTGAGGATTATGAAAATTTGTTTGAATTAAAGCGATTTATTAGAGACAATCTGATGTGTCTTGATGACTTTAAGGCCGCTGCGTGCGTGTTTAAGTCCATGTGACCGTAGTAATCCATTATTATAAGGGTCCCACTTTATATTAAGTGGCCCTAATACCTGTGTACTTGCAGTCCCGCAAAGTTATCTTATTGCTTTAGAAGACTTGGAATATAGCACATACAGTCAAAAGGATTGCTTTTATCATACATTTGAGTCCTTTTGTAACCTTGAAACCCAGAAGGCAGTTCCGTGTGGAAAGCGGAATTTCACTTTTGTGTTGCTACAACAGCAAGAATGTATGTGCCTAAAGCGATAGGGTGAGAAAAGAAAGACAGATTTTTCATTTTCGGGTGAACTATTTTAGTAACTATTCCAACTTATCTAATGCAAGAGTGAATGAAGTGATTCAGATCATTTTTGTAAATAGATTCTTAAGTGGCCCTAATACCTGTGTACTTGCATATAAACTAGATGTGTACGTATTATGTAACCACAGTGTAAGTACACATTGGTACATAGTATCTACAGCTGTAATATGTCTGTACCTACACACATTTAACAACCCTCAGAATGGTTTGTGTAAGTACAAATGTGTAACAGGACATAGGTAACAACACTTTTTTTTCACTTCACTAAGTACTCGTGTAACAGGAATTATATAACTACATTTTGTAACAACAATATTCATAAGAGTAATTGGAACCATTTGATCCAGGGGGTGGAAATGGGTAGGCTTAGGGATATGTCAAGTCAAGTCAAGTCACCTTTATTTATATAGCGCTTTTAACAATACAGATTGTGTCAAAGCAACTGAACAGCATTTATTAGGAAAATAGTGTGTCAATAATGTAAAATTACAATAGTAAACACTCATTTTTCAGTTAAAGGCAGTTCATCATTGAATTCAGTGTGGAACCATTTGATCCAGGGGGTGGAAATGGGTAAGTTTAGGGATATGTAAAGTGGGAGGAATTGGATCTCGAGTTGGTGCACCACTGTAATACCGGTGTACTTACATGGTAACTCCTCAGGAACTGTCCACTTAATATAAAGTGTAACATTCTGGACACCAGCCATAATTTATATGTTAAGCCTAACTTACTGGCCGCTGCTGTGTAACATCAGAGTAATTGCATGGTAAATCTAATATAAAGTGTAACACTTTCTTTACCAAAAAGTGCTGTTAGCCCTGTTACACATTTGTACCTTCATAACCAAAAAGTGTTAATTTTAATAATAATTAATTATTTTTTTAATTAAAATAATTAAATAATATATATATTTTTTAAAGTGTTGTTGTTACCAATGTCCTGTTACACATTTGTATTTACACATACCATTCAGTGGGTTGTTATATATGTGTAGTTACACAAACAGTACAGCTGTAGATACTATGTATCAATGTGTACTTACACTGTGGTTACATACTATGTACACATCTAGTTACTATGTAAGTACACAGATATTAGCGACACTTAATATAAAGTTGGACCCAACATAACATTTCGGAAAACTTGCAAACTTGCAAAAAAAAAAAAGTTTGCATTTCCCCCTATTTACCTGGGAAATCAAAATGGACTCTATTTATTGTCTTAATACATGCACATTCCAGATCTTACTGTGCTTGATTCATCAGTCCAAACATGTTTGTATTTGTTTGTAATCTAAATGTAATAGCTTGCTTAGCCTCTAAAATGAATTTTCTTATTGGCTGAAGTCTTGAATCTCTCTTACTCTTCGATCCTCCTACCATCTGGTTCCATTCTGGTGTATAACAGCTACTTCAATCAATGCCTGATGGATAAAATCAAGTCCTGCCCTGCTAATTTTTATTGCTGAATGTCTAGATTCAGGTTGCAGAAGTAAAATGGGTTGCAAACAGCTCAGGTTGACTTTAAAGTACAATGGCATAATATCTAGAGCTGTAATATTTCTGTAACTACACACATGTAACAACCCTCCGAATGGTTTGTGTAAGTACAAATGTGTAACAGGACATATATAACTACATTTTGTAACAACAATATGTATAAGAGTAATTGGAACAATTTGATCCAGGGGGTGGAGATGGGTAGGTTTAGGGGTAGAAATGGGTAGGTTTAGGGATATGTAAAGTGGGAGGAGTTGGATCTCAAGTTGGTGGAGTTGGTGCACCACTGTGATACCAGTGTATTTACATGGTAACTCCTCTGGAACTGTCCACTTAATATAAAGTGTAACATTCTGGACACCAACCACAATTTATATGTAAAGCCTAACTTACTGGCCGCTGCTGTGTAACATCAGAGTAATTGCATGGTAAATCTAATATAAAGTGTAACACTTTCTTTACCAAAAAGTGCTGTTAGTCCTGTTACACATTTGTACTTTCATTACCAAAAAGTGTTGTTACCAATGTCCTGTTACATATTTGTACTTGCACATACCATTCAGTGGGTTGTAACATATGTGTAGTTACACAAACATTAGAGCTGTAGATACTATGTACCAATGTATACTTACACTGTGGTTACATACTACGTACACATCTAGTTACTATGCAAGCACACAGGTATTAGGTCCACTTAATATAAAGTGGGACCCCCCTGCCTATAAAAAAAAAACATTCATTACAGTAGCGAACATAAGATGAGCACGATGAACATCAGATGGATGAGATCCTCAACAAATGTATTACAAATGATAATGTGCTTTTTCTGAAATCTGAATAAAATTTTATACTTTCTTTGTGCATATACCTTAATTAACTTTGTACAATTATTAACTGTTTATGTAATTGTTGTTATATTGTTTTTATTTGTAACTGCAAATGTTTCAACAATGATTTCATTGAAATCAACTGCATCAAAATCCATGCAGTTAATGTTGGTTAATTTAATAATTAATATATACATAACATTTTACTCCAGTGATCCTCAAATCTGGCTCAAGAGATCCACTTTCCTGCAGAGTTTAGCGCTACCCTAATCAAACACACCTGAGTTTGCTAATCAATGTCTTCAGGATCATTAGAAAATCACAGGTAGGTTTGTTTGATTATAGGGTTGGAGCTAAACTCTGCAGGAAAGTGGATCTCACGAGCCAGATTTGAGGATCACTCTTTTACTCCTATGGAAACTGTAATGCTAAAATGTGCACGTCTGAAATAGATTTTGCTCAATTAGGACAAAAAGAAATACATCATAACATAATTTAGAGAAATAATGCTGACAACATACAGTACAAACTTAAAGACATGAAGCTTCATTTCAAAGATAATGCATGGTAAGTTTTGAATTTTAATACCGCAACTTAAAAGTACCTAAAGCTCAATTATAAAGTAACTTTAACAAATAAGCACAAGTCAACATGCCTTACCAATCGAGACCACAGGGAGGTCCCAAAGGACTGCATATAAACTACTATACAGCCCTATTCAAAATCACTAAACCAGGGGTGCCCAAACTCGGTCCTGGAGGGCCGGTGTCCTGCAGAGTTTAGCTCCAACTTGCCTCAACACACCTGGTGGGAAGATTTTAGTATGCCTAATAAGAGCTTGATTAGCTGGTTCAGGTGTGTCTAATTGGGGTTGGAGCTAAACTCTGCAGGACGTCTGATGCCCATATGTACATAAACACCACTGATCCTCACAAATTTCTCCAAAACACGCCTCTTTGGTGAGCATCCATTATAAAATACTCGCTGTACATTAATTTTGACAACTACGTCAATATACTGAACTGTGTTCAAGCAGAAACATGATGTTTTAGTGATCAGTGCACCAAGAGCACACATAACGTTACACGGTTCAGTTGCGCATCAAAAATAACAGATAAACACGTGCCTAATGTACGACTCTTGTATGTCACTGTAATCATCTTTACCTTGATTACAATTGTCATCTATCAAAACTTTACTAGCGCAACACTGGGTTGATTTATCCAGCTGAGAGCTGTAGTTTGTGTATTTGTTCATGCAGCAGTCGGGTGTTTTGATGTCTTTTTAATAGACAAGAGTTTTGGTAACAGGACTGAGAAAAATGCATCCATCTTCCACTTAAAAACCATGTAAAAAATAAATAACATACTCGGTTACAAACGTAACCTCGGTTCCCTGAGATACGGGAACGAGTACTGCGTCTGCTAAGACATTATAGGAAAAAGTCCTTTTTTTATCCTAACTGAAGCCTTTTTTAATAACGCAGTGTAACTGCACGGCCATTGGTTCGTGCAGAGTACTTTAAAAATGAACCAATGGCTCGGCAGCGGTGCTGCACGAACCTATGGCCACGAATCCCGCCAGAGTGGGCGGGGCCATCTGATTATATAAGCGGGCGCATCGCCATAGGATTCAGGTTACTTCGACTGAAGCGACGACTGAGTCGTGCAGCTGCATTGCACTACTAGCAACTCAGTACTCGTTCCCGTATCTCAGGGAACCGAGGTTACGTTTGTAACAGTACTTTCTCTATCGATACTTCACTTGTACTGCGTCTGCTAAGACGTTATGGGAACCAGCACAACCACGCCGTGCTATTGGCAGAGGAACGACTACATGTGCACCCTTGCCCTAGGCACTTCAGGGCCCAAGTGAACAAGAATAACAAACAGCTCCCAAGGCGAACGGGCTAAGCTCACAGAGGTTATTCCCGGCCTGAGTGATCGTTCCAAGAGATTTGCACAGCCCCGGCACCCATGAGGGCCAAGAGCGCGCAAGTAAATCCTCTGATAGGTTTGAGCGCATTACGGCCAAACTCCTGCTCAGAGCGGTGATGCATAAGCAAGTGTGTGTCAGTTATGCAGAAAAAACCCTAGCCTGTAAGGCAGGGACATCCAGGTTGTAAAACCTAGCGAATGTGGACGGCAAGGCTCAACCGGCCACCGCACAAATTTCTGCATAGACACGCCGCTAGACCACACCCATGAAGAGGCGACGCCTCTAGTTGAATGGGATCGTACTCCAATGGGGCATTGCAGGCCCAAGGAAGAGTAAGCTAGCATAATAGCGTCAACTATCCATTTAGAAAGTCTCTGCTTCGTGACCGGATGCCCTCTAGCGCGGCCACCGAAGCAAACAGAGCTGTTCAGACTGCCTAAACTGGGCGGACACTTGATGTAAACTTTCAGCGCCCTAACTGGGCAGAGTAAGTTCAACTCCTGGTCCTCTTCTGACGGAGGAAGCGCAGAGAGTGTAATGACCTGTGCCCTGAATGGAGTAGAGAGCACCTAAGGTATATAACCATGCCTCGGTTTCAGGACGACCTTAGAGTCGCCCAGCCTGAACTCCAAGCAGGTAGGGCTCACAGAGAGCGACAGGACCGGAGGTCAACAGACTGCAGCAGCTCAAAGGGGGGACCTTTCAGGGCCCTCAGAACAGTGGGTAGGTCCCACGTAGGGACAGTGAGGGGAGGAGGTGGATTCAGCCTCCTAGCCCCCCTCAGAAAACGAACAACGAGGTTGTTCCTGCCCACCGACTGGCCTGCTATAGGGGAATGAGAAGCCGTTATAACCGCTACATAGACCTTGAGCTTGGATGGGGAGCGTCCCTTATCCAACAGCTCCTGCAGAAAGGACAATATCACTGATACGTCACAGACTGATGGGTCCTCTCTGCGGGTTGAGCACCAGGTGGAGAACACTGACCATTTGATGGTGTAGAGGTGTCTTGTAGACGGAGCTCTAGCTTGAGAAAGGGTGTTTAGAACACACTCTGGGAGGCTTTCAAGCTCCCGTCGAGTGGCCAAAGATGCAGAGCCCACAGTTCAGGCTGGGGGTGCCATATCATCCTGTTCGCTTGAGAGAGGAGATCCCGCCTCAGGGGAATGGGCCATGCTGGTTTCTCCAGAGCGGGTCCACCAGGGGAACCTTGCGTTCTTGTTCCCTAATTCGTCTGATTACCTGTGGGATCAGAGCGATCGGGGGAAAAGCATAGTGAAGGAGGTTGGGCCAATCGTGGGCCAACGCGTCCTTGTCCTTGGAATAATAAATTGGGCAATGAGATTTGTCTTTTGAGGCAAAGAGGTCCACTTCTGCCTTTCCAAAACCCTCCTAAATCTTTTGAACCATCTGCGGATGAAGCATCCACCCTTCTGAGGGGATTTTGCTTTGTGACAACATGCCCGCTCCTTGATTCAGTTTGCCCGGAATGTGCATTGCTCTCAGCGAGCACAGGTTGAGCCAAGCCCATTCCAGGAGGTGCTATACCAGCACAAAGTGGCGTCTCGAGGAAAGCCCTACCTGGCGATTTACGTAGGACACCACAGTCATGCTGTCCGAGCTGACCAGAACGTGGTATCCCCTCAGGTCCGGTAGGAAGGTACAACAAGCCAGACATACTGCCAGCATCTCGAGGCAGTTGATGTGAAGGTTGTCCTCTGCTTTTGATCAGTGGCCGAAAGCTGGATTCCCTTCGCACAGAGCTCCCCAAACTGCGTTGGAAGCATCTGTCGAGACCACCTTCCTTCTGTAGACCATTCCCAGGGGAACGCCCTGTTCCATCCACTGAGAATTCTTCCAAGGGGTCAGGGCTGTCACACAGGCCTGGCCTACCTTGATAAGCAGGCATCCGTGACACCACGCATGGGATGGAACCCGCGATTTCAGCCAGTACTGAAGGGGACGATGTGGCCATAAGGCCCAGCATCTTTTGAAATGTCTTGAAGGGGGCGAGAGCCACCGGCCTTGAAGGAAGCCGCGAGCTGCCGTATGACCAGAGCACGCTCTGAAATAGGTTACCCTCTTCTCTCTGGCATCGCCAACATTCAAAATTATCCTTAAAACCCACTCTAAACAGCCTTCTGGGTGTCCAATAGAATCTGTGTACGATTTGAAATTGTATAAGACGTATTATAATTAGTGGTCGACCGATATATCGCCAAGGCCGATTCAAAGGCATTTTTCAAATATCGGCATCGGCCGATAAGTTTTTCTGCTTGGCCGATGTGTTCGAGCCGGGACTTTTATTTTGACGCCGCTGAGAACGGCAGCACCTGAGCACACAGTGCTCACATTCTCCCTCTTGTTTACAGTTGTTAACAGTTCTTGTCTAATACGGATAGAAGTCTGTAATAATCAGATAGAACGGTTAAACAAAGGAATTAATGTATACAAAAAGTATTATAACGATTGCTTTTATATTATCAGTAATAGAAAGGCAAACATTATAATACTTTCTAGTTTGCCGTCAGCATTAAGCAAATACGCATTTATATCATTTAAACAAATCTTTGAATGACTAATGAACATTTAATTTCACAAACCTTGCAAACTTAGTCGAATCCAGCTTTGAGATCTTGTGAAGTGTGCATTTTTATGCAGCATGATCGCCTGTTCGCGTGACGGTCGGTCTGAGTGAATTGAATGCTTTAAACTTTAAACTCATGATTTAAAATTATGCTGTGCTTTATGCATTTGCCCACTGTCATATTCATGTCATTTTCTCTGTGTGCTGTATGTAAAATGAGTGTTACCCTGGCTTTATTTGAAAAAATATGATTCCCAATGAACACAAAGTTCCCAGAATACTGAGTGCCCTGTTGGTTACAGTGTTTACTTCCTTTTTAATTATATTTTTATTAAATATTTATTTCTTTGTGAAAAATACTTTGTCATCTAAAGTATAAGTATGTTTATTTTACACATTTATTTTTGAATCCATTGTCAAATGATTTCAAATTTCTTAAATATGAATTAAAATTAAAAACAAATTATATCGGCTATCAGCCCCACTGCTTTCCAAGATATCGGCATCGGCTGTCAAAAAAACAATATGGTCGACCACTTGTTCTAATATCTCTGGACATGAATTTAAAATTCCTAGTGATCCTCCCCCATTCTTCATCTTCAAATGTGCATCCCAAATTATCTTGACTGCAGAACTAATATTTTGGCCCACCTGACTGATAAGTAACACAATCAACACAATCGAATGCCTTCTCGTGACACTGCAGCAATAGGAGAGCTATCATTCCTAACTGCCCACATAACATTGATGAAGCGTCTAATATTATCAGAAGAATACCTATTTTGAATAAAGCCTACCTGATCAGGATGTATTAGAGCTGAGATTACTTTTTGTAAACGGTTGGCAAGAATGTTAGAGAGTATTTTGATGTCTAGAGGAATCAATGAGATTGGTCGATAGCTAGAACAATCAGTTGCGTTTTTCTCCTTCTTTAAAATGACTGAGATCAAAGCCTGGTAAAAAGTTGAAGGTAGCACTTGCCTATCAAAAGCCTCCTCATACATATATTTTAACAGGGGTATTAATTCTGAGGAGTAGTATTAAAAAAAATTCAGAGGTGAACTCATCTGGTCCTGGAGCCTTCCCTGTTGTAAAATTCTTGATCACTTCTAAAATTTCATCCTCCATTATGGCAGAATCCAAAAGCTCCCACTGATTCTCACTAAGAGACGCAATATTAAGACAACTGAGGAAGTTTTTTATTTCTTCCTCAGAGGAGCTACTGCAAGAAGTGTACAAATTTAGATAGAAATCCTTAAATGCGGCATTAATGTCCATGACCTTGGTTACAAGGCCTCTCCCAGGGGTTTGGATAGCACATATTGAGGCAGAGGATTCCCTATGTTTAATGTATCTTGCCAACATTTTCCCTGCTTTATCTCCAGATTCAAAGGATTTTTGTCTAATTCTGAACAGGTCAAATTCTACTTTTTGAGTAAGAATTATTATTATATTGATACTTTAGCTGTACTAAAAGTCTAAGGTTGTCTTGGTTCATTCTCTGTTTTAAATTATTTTCTGCTTATTTGATCTGCCCTTCTAGTACAGACAACTTATTGCGCTCTAACCTTTTCATAGCTGAGGCATACTGTATAATAACCCCTCTAACATATGCTTTTAGCGCTACCCATGCCACCCCTGCTGATGGAGCTTAATTTACATTAGTAGATAAATACAAATCAATTTGGTCTTTGAGTAAATCTTTAAATGCAGGGAGATGTAACAAAGTGGAATTTAACCTCCATCTATATGATTTTGTAAAAGTATCCAATGGTATAAGATCCAGATATACTGGTGCATGGTCTGAAATCAATATGTTGCCGATTGTACAGTTTAGCATAGAGGGAACAATGTTTTTAGAAATAAAGAAATAATCGATACGTGAATATGTGCTATGTGGAGATGAAAAGAAAGTATAATCTCTGCCAGATGGATTAAGCAACCTCCAAGCATCAACAAGGCCCAGAGAAGTACACACTTGCTTTAACATACAGGCTGATTTAGGGGACCTTGTGCTGCCCGGGTGGCTGCGGTCTAAAATAGCATCTGCAACCACATTCATATCTCCCGCCCATATGACTGGATAATCACCCAAATCACACAGAATGCCTTCTAAAGTGGCAAAAAAGTTTGGGTCATCACTATTTGGAGCATATGTATTGGCCAAAATGTGTGGTCTCCCCTGTAAACAGGCCCGGACTGGCCATCGGCCTGGCGGCTGATTTGGCCCGCTGGCCTTTTTTTTTCTTTTTCTTTTTTTTACTCATTTAACTCATATTTGACTGCTAGAAGCATGGCACTAAGATTTGGCGCATATACATCAAACTCGACATCGCTTATATGTGGTGTGCCTCAAGGCTCTATTCTGGCCCCCTCACTTTTTTCACTGTATATGCTTCCGTTAGGAGACATCTAGTGGAATTTAACCTCCATCTATATGATTTTGTAAAAGTATCCAATGGTATAAGATCCAGATATACTGGTGCATGGTCTGAAATCAATATGTTGCCGATTGTACAGTTTAGCATAGAGGGAACAATGTTTTTAGAAATAAAGAAATAATCGATACGTGAATATGTGCTATGTGGAGATGAAAAGAAAGTATAATCTCTGCCAGATGGATTAAGCAACCTCCAAGCATCAACAAGGCCCAGAGAAGTACACACTTGCTTTAACATACAGGCTGATTTAGGGGACCTTGTGCTGCCCGGGTGGCTGCGGTCTAAAATAGCATCTGCAACCACATTCATATCTCCCGCCCATATGACTGGATAATCACCCAAATCACACAGAATGCCTTCTAAAGTGGCAAAAAAGTTTGGGTCATCACTATTTGGAGCATATGTATTGGCCAAAATGTGTGGTCTCCCCTGTAAACAGGCCCGGACTGGCCATCGGCCTGGCGGCTGATTTGGCCCGCTGGCCTTTTTTTTTCTTTTTCTTTTTTTTGTTTTTTTTACTCATTTAACTCATATTTGACTGCTAGAAGCATGGCACTAAGATTTGGCGCATATACATCAAACTCGACATCGCTTATATGTGGTGTGCCTCAAGGCTCTATTCTGGCCCCCTCACTTTTTTCACTGTATATGCTTCCGTTAGGAGACATCTTTAAGAAGTACAACATAGCGTTTCACTGCTATGCGGATGACTTTCAAGTATACTTACCATTAACAAATGGTAATAGATTAGAACACCTTATGTCGTACCTCTCTGATCTAAAAACATTGTTGGCACTAATTTTTTATATCTCAATGAGAAAAAGACAGAGGTTGTGGTGTTCGGCCCCAGAGGATCCAGGGATGAAGTAAAGTTTAATTTTGGCCCATTGTCTTTGTATGTCAAAGAACACGTTAAAAACTTGGGTGTTTGTATTGATAGCTCCCTGAAGTTGAACACTCCAAAATTAAATTTTAATAAATAATTAGATTAAATCATGTCTGACATTCAAGAGTCTTGAAATTGCAATTCATGCTCTCATATCATCAAGACTTGATTACTGTAATTCGTTATACAAGGGTATTAGTCAAGTATCTATCTTGCGGCTGCAGAAGGTTCAAAATGCTGCCGTAAGACTGTTAATGAATATTTAAAAAACGTGAACACATTACTCCATCTTTGATTTCTCTACAATGGCTTCCGGTACAGTATAGGATTGATTTTAAGCTTCTTTTATTAGTGTATAAGGCCATGTCCACACGTACACGGGTATTTTTAAAAACGGAGTTCTTCCTTCTCCTTCCGAAGTTTTCCTTCTTCCGTTTTAAAAAAAATCTCCGTCCACATGAAAACGCAAACGCATGCTGTGAAGCACTGTCAAGAGCATGCCAAACCAACAGGTGGCGATATAATCTCAACTGTAAAGACATGTTGGCCAATCAGAAGCCTGAAAAAGTTTCCAGTAGGCGGAGATAATAGTGCAGGCTCCGACGTCACAAGCCAAAAACTACGGTTTTGCTGTCTACACGATAACACTGAAAACCAGAGTTTTTGAAAATCTTCACCCTGGCAATCTCCGTCCACATGAAAACACAAACGCATGCTATGAAGCACTGTCAAGAGCATGCCAAACCAACAGGTGGCGATATAATCTCAACTGTAAAGACATGTTGGCCAATCAGAAGCCTGAAAAAGTTTCCAGTAGGCGGAGATAATAGTGCAGGCTCCGACGTCACAAGCCAAAAACTACGGTTTTGCTGTCTACACGATAACACTGAAAACCAGAGTTTTTGAAAATCTTCACCCTGGCAGGCGTTTTCAAAAATGTTCGGTTTCAATGACCTGGTGCTGCGTTTGCGTGTGGACAAACGGCCAAACCACGTAGAAAAAGCTGCGGGTTTAAAAATAACCGCGTTCGTGTGGACAGGGCCTAAGTCTTTGCATGGCCTCGCACCTACTTATCTATCAGAGCTGCTAGTTGAGTATCAGAGTGGAAGAACATTAAGATTAACAACTCAAAATTTACTTAAAATTCCAAGGTCTGCGTTGAGCCAAAAAGAGGATCGTGCGTTTGCGGCAGTAGCGCCAAGACTTTGGAATAGCTTACCTTTACATGTCAGGGACACTGACTCTGTACATGTTTTTAAAGTACAGCTAAAGACACATTTATTTGCCATGGCGTATTCTTCTTGTTAGGTGATTTTTCTTATCTTTATCCGATTTGTATATTGAGATGATGTAAAGCACATTGGTCAACATGTGTTGTTTTAATTGTGTTATATAATTAAAATTGACTTTGACATCATTCAGAATGCTGTGCTAAAGGACATCAATATCGTTTGTAAAGTTACATTAGAAAATTTAGCAGAGACATATATAAAGCCTTCATTTATTTGATCCAAAATACAGCAAAAACAGTAATATTGTGAAATATTTTTATTAAAATGCAATTTATTCCTGTGATTTCAAAGCTGAATTTCCAGCATCATTACGCCATGCCATGGCTTCAGTGTCACATGATCCTTCAGATATCATTCTAATATTCTGATTTGCTGCTCAAAAAACATTTATTATTATTATTATTATTATGTTGAAAACATTAGTTTTTTTTTCAGGTTTATTTGATGAATAGAAAGTTCAGAAGAACAGCATTTATCTGAAATAGAAATCTTTTGTAACATTATAAATGTCTTTATCATCACTTTTGATCGATTTAAACTTTAAAGCATCCTTGCTAAATAAAAGTAATAATTTCTATAATCCCACCCCCCAGTATAAAAAAATTATACTGACTACAAGCTTTTGGTATAGCCCATGGGTAATGTTACAAAAGCTTTTTATTTCAGATAAATGCTGATCTTTGGATCTTTCTATTCATCAAAGAATCCTGATGTACTCAACTGTTTAAATATTGTTAATAATAATAACAACAACAAATATGTTTATTGAACAGCAAATGAGCATATTAGAATGATTTCTGAAGGATCATGTGACACTGAAGACTGGAGTAATGATGCGGAAAATACAGCTTTGATCACAGCAATCATTTTAAAATATATTCAAATAGAAAGCAGTTATTTTAAATAGCAAAAATATTTCAAAATTTTACTGTTTTTGCTGTACTTTGGATCAAATAAATGCAGCCTTGCTGAGCAGAAGAGACTT
>NW_015644448.1:72794-86815 GCF_001515625.1 Sinocyclocheilus rhinocerous | reverse complement strand
TCCTTGCTAAATAAAAGTATTAATTTCTATAATTTCTTTCCCAAAAAAATAATAAAAATTATACTGCCATGGGTAATGTTACAAAAGCTTTTTATTTCAGATAAATGCTGATCTTTGGATCTTTCTATTCATCAAAGAATCCTGATGTACTCAACTGTTTAAATATTGATAATAATAATAACAACAACAAATATGTTTATTGAACAGCAAATGAGCATATTAGAATGATTTCTGAAGGATCATGTGACACTGAAGACTGCAGTAATGATGCTGAAAATTCAGCTTTTTGATCACATGAATAAATTACATTTTAGCAGATAAATTCCAATTGAAAGCAGTTATTTTAAATAGTAAAAATATTTCACAATATTACTACTCTTGCTGTACTTTGTATCAAATAAATGCAGGCTTGGTGAGCAGAAGAGACAACATTAAAAATCTTACTGTTCAAAAACTTTTGACTGGTAGTGTATATTTGTATGAAATATAGGTTTATTAAATCTAGGGTAATTAAGTCATTTTAAGATAAATAACATTCTTTGCTAACAAATTGAAATGAGGTGGGCTTCATGGTTGTCTGGCTTCAGAAATGGTTGTGGATGTATAGGCTATATACAGGAAATAAGGGGCCAAAATGGCACCTTTTGGGGTACAACAGCTTGTCACTGGAACAGTACCCTTAAAAGGACATATTTGTTCCTTTTTTACCCCCAATAGGTAGGCCTACAAATTAGTACCTTAAGGGTATGAATTACTACTCTTAATGGTACTAATATGTACGGTGTAGGCCTACTGCTACGGTGTCAAGCTGTTGTACCCCAAAAGGTACAATTTTGGCCCCTTTTTTCCTGTGTGGCCTGGATGAGTGTGAGATTTCCCGGCCTGAAATTGCGTCCCAGTCCAGCCCTGCCTGTAGCTCTGCCAATATGACTGTGATCCTAACCTCTTTGTCACGCTTCTCCGTTATACATTTAAACTGAAGGTTTTTATGCACCAGAATAATTATACCCCTACTCTTATTTGAGCCAGTGCTGTAAAAAACATGACCAACCCAGTCTTTACATAATTTCTGTGACTCTTGTTCAGGTAAGTGTGTTTCTTATAGAAAAACAATATCAAGTTTTTTACACTTGAGACTGATAAACCCCTTTTTCCTTTTAATAGGATTCTCCAAACCTTGTAAATTACAACTATTTTGGACTGTCTTGGCCAGTTACATAAATTGTGTTAGTAGTTTTCTTAGGAAACTTAACATAAAAGTGCAAACAGAACACAATCAACCCCCAAACAAAAAACATTAAGAACACAAAATAAAAATGAAACAAACAAAACTGTAAACCAGCACATTTTTCCGTGACTGCTCGCTGAATGTGGAACATAGCTGTCACCGTTCGCAGCACTTACATTACTGCAGATAACTGACAACTGAAATCTTGGTAGTCCAAACTCCAGCCAAGTTGAGAAAAAAAAGGGGGAAATAAACAGAAAAAACTAGGCCATTATAAAAAGACAATCAGTCAGTTTAAACATTATCTACTCTAGGGATGCAACAATTATAGATTTTGTTGGTACGATTATTGTCAGGAATAATCACGGTTTTACGATTATGACGCATTTATTAATTTCCCAACATTACTAATGTATAAAATCACATGAACACTCTTTAGATATTAAAGTGTTATTTATTGCTGGCTTTTGAAACAGAAATAACACAGTAACCAACAATACAGCACAAAATAATAATAAAAGACAAACAAAGTCCATCTCTCCTATTGGAATTAAAAAAGGTGACCTCTGCTCTGTAAACATCCATGACAGTAGACTTGTGCCGGTATTCGGTAATGCGATATATCACGGTAATGAATATGCACGAAATAAAGTTAATGAAGTAGCCATTAATTAATATACAACTAATATTAACTTTATTTGTCCCACAGGGGAAACTGTTACTAATGATGGAAATAAACTGAAATATTATTGTAATCAACTGTCATCCATACGTATTCATTTTAATAATCTTTATAATAATTAATTGATTTAACATGATCATGTCTATTATTGTTTTGTGAGATCGGAGATCGCGCTGCGCACGTGTACAAACATTAAGGAGGACACAGACTTAGCCGTGCATTATCCCTTATGTATTCGCTCTTTAGCAGCAGTTTTTACAGCAATATTTAAATGACACCCTGGTCATTCTTGGTGTACCCAAAATGGTCCCACACTATCGACAGGCATTTCTCTGGTGGAAATGAAGCTTCGCTGTTTGGTCCCTCTGTCACAGTTCATCTAATGCATGTAGTAGCCTCGTGCCTCTGATAAGCACATCATTTTAAGCTGGTGTACCGCTAGTGTAACTTTGTTTTCATTTTGCACAAGCTGCAACAGTTCCGTTCCGTGTAACAGAAAGACTAGGTTTAGGAACCTTTACGATTAATTAACCGTGGAACCTTTACGATTAGTTAACCGTGACGTTTTAAAGCGCGGTTAATCGTGAAACCGGTTAATCGCTGCATCCCTAATCTACTCTCGAACAAGTAAGAAGGGGGAAAAATTTGTATATTATTAAATCCAGTAAAAAAAAATGAAGTAGAACACAAAGCCACGACTGTGTTTAGATACTACAAATGAAGGTCAGGGCTTTCTTGGAATCGTTAAATCGCTTAGGACCATCTTTTAAATCGATCCTGAGCGTTGCTGGGAAGAGCAGAGCAAACTTGATCTGACGATCATGTAAGGCTTTCTTGCACTCCTTAAAGGCATTCCGTTTCTCGTAATCTTTGAGAAATCTGGAAAAACCAGAACGGAATTACCGTTCCACTGCAGCTGCCTCTTCTCTCTGGATCCCCGTAGGATGAGGTCCCTCGTCCCGGAGCACATGAATCTCGCAATAACAACTCGGGGTCTATCATTCGGCTGAGGTTGAGGGACAAGTGCTCTGTGCGCGCGTTCAATATCCCAACCGTGTGACGGAGTTGGAATGCCTAGCAGCTGAGGTAGAATCTCTTCGAGAAAGGCCTCCATGTCTGTCCCTTCACTGCCCTCCAGTATTCTTACAAATCTCAGATTATTCCACCTGTTTCTATCTTCCACGTCCGTCAGCTTATCTCGAAGCACCTCAATTTCGGCCTTCCAAGCGGGAGGGTTGGATTGCAGATCCCTGTCTTTTGCCCCCAGAAATTCCACTCTCGCTTCGATATCACTAATTCTTTCCATTAGCGCTGACAGTTTCACTTCCATAGACGTGGTGGCTTTGCGAATCTCTTTCAAGCTTTGCATTTCCTCGGACACTTGTTTTAAAATGTTAAAGATGCTTGCGATGTCCTCGGCTACATTGCCTTTACTCACAGGGGATTTGTCAGCATCAGTTGGAGGAGCTGCTGCACTGTCATCGCCGGAGACATTAAGAGATGCATCGCCGCCTCTCAGAGCCTTTTTTTATGCTAGATTTGACTGTTTTCTGCCTACAAGCCATATTTCTGTAGCTAAAGCTCTTCTCTAATTCTTAGAGATCAAAAGTTGTCGATTTAGCCGCTTAAAATTATCAATAAGGATAAATAAACTGTGCTGCTGCAAGCAGGGTTAAACTACGCTGCCATCCACCTCGAGCGCGTCACGTGACTCCTAGATTCAGCCTTTTTTTAAAATTAAGTTATTTTTGGAAGCAAAACCATTCAGTGGAATGTCCCTTAACTATTAAGGAACCTTGTGTGATTTTAACTGAAATACTTGATTTTTCTTATTCTTCTCTTCTAATCCTCATTCATGAAGACTGTTGGTGTTGATCGAATATCATGCGAGTCTATAATTATAAGTTATTTTTTCATTTATTTGTGCAGATCGGCTTTTTAAAAGGAAAACAAATCAGTGCACCTTGTACACACACTAAGTAATTTTCCCCGTATTATTTAGCTCTTCTCGCCACTTCACACTCCAGTCCAGCAGGTGGCGCTAAGACACATCCGTTTGTTTGCATTAAACCTCGGAGGAAGAAGTTTAGTTTCACCACGCTCTCTGTTGTTTTGTTTGTCAAAACTTAGTCACGACTGTGATGATGAGAATATTACAGGTATTTACTGACCTGATTCAAAAACTGTATTTTTCTATTTACAGAAACAAACATTTCTAACCGTTTGTATTAAACCAGCATCACGACAAAACAACAGAGAGCACGGTGAAACTAATCTTCTTCCTCTGAGTTTTAATGGTGTTTGGCAAACAAATGCATGTGTCTTAGCAAAATTTCTTAGACTGAGGTCGAGTAAAACATGAAAGCCTAGACCTGGTTGCGTCTAGGTGCGCTGTTATGTTTTTTTTCTTTAAAAAAGCTGATCTGCACAAATAAATAAAAAGGAATTAAAATTATAGACTCGCATGGTATATGATCAGCATCAACAGTCTTCGTAGCCTTCTGTTTAATCTGACAGGAGATTTAAAACCCCTTCAGATTTTCTGTTGTCCTTAGGTTAAAATAAGAACACATTTCTGCACTGTGATTGTATGTTTAGCAACTATTAATCATGTGTTACTGCTTCTGCTTGTTAGTCTTAAAACAGTCTTACAATTGTCGTGTCAAAGTAAATTATTTAATCTAGCATGATTTCTGACTACTCCATAACTTTAGAAATTATATCATCTGACCCAGTAGCTATTAGCTACCCTCACGGTACGTACCGAATTTCCATGAAATGTCAAAACAGAACACACTCACTCTGCTTTGCAGTAGTTAAGCCAGGAGAAGACGCCTGCGAGAGTCGTCCTCGTCCTCACTCGTGGCCCGGAGTCAGAAGCCCAGTGGTCTGGGACATTCCACCATGGTCGTGAGAGAAACAATCCAGACTCCGCTCTTATAGAGATAACAGTAGTGTTATTCCATCCTGCTGACTACGCCAAAATGTTAGATCGGGTCTCCACACCAGATAATAATTGCAGTGTTTCCCACAGACTTGCACTCTATTTGTGGCAGCATTTAAATGCAAATTTATTCTCTGCCAGCAGGAGGTGCTGTTGGAGTGGTAGAGATCGAGGTTTCCCTGGTAACTGCTGTACACAAAGCAGCGCTCCACTCACAAACGCTGCATGGTCAGACATTACATGCAAGATGAAATGAAAATGACATCAAAAATTTTCTGAAGACAGTCGATTTCCTTCAGAAATACAGTGATATGAGGGGTTCCGCTTCTGCGCGATGGAGTAGGCTGGAAGTGAGGAGCTCTGCCAAGATAATACACTAGTATAGTAATATGAGCCCTCAAATGTTGATAACACAAAGGCCAAATATAATATAAGTATCCTAACAACAAGACTTCTGCTATGAAGAGAAACTTACGGAAGGGAAAAGCGAAACAGATTCAAAAAAACGTTAAGTCCCTTCACAGTCAGCAGTCCAAAGATGGCGGATAAAGTAATGGAATCCACACAAGAAACTACATCGGAGAATTCAATCTCGTTACAGACATTAAGAGAGGAATTGCAAGTATCCAGGGAAAGCAGTGCTGGTGCAGCTAAAAGCTGCGATTGCGACATCGTTTAATGATATCAAAGCAAACATTTCCTCCCTGCGGAAAGAAACGAAAGCGGACATTCGTGCTATACATGGTGAGCTAGCTCGTCTCCGCTCGGCACAAGCAGAGACGGTCAGTAATGTCGAGGAAATGGGAAACACACTCAGCGAAACAATAGATAGAGTAACAGCTTTGGAACAATCACATCAAGCGATCGCTAAAGAATGTAAGAAATTACAGGACAAATGCCTGTATCTAGAAAACAGAAGTAGGAGGCAAAACCTTTGTCTGGTGGGCATTAAAGAAGGAGCCGAAGGTGGGAACATTATCAGATTCCTAACAGAATTCTTTCCTGATGTGCTTGGTGCAAAGAACTTTGATTCACCGGTAATAATAGACAGAGCGCATCGCACTCTAGCTCCGAGGCCGACGGCTGGAGAGAGACCCCGCGCCATACTCGTTCGCCTACATTACTACACGGACAAACTTAAGATACTGGATCTCGGCAAGGCGAAAGGCAGACTCATGTACAAGGGAGCCCAGGTACATATCTTTCCAGACATGAGTCCAGAAGTCACCAGATTGCGCGCGACTTTCAACCCGGTGAAAAGAAAACTCCGTGAAGCCAACATCGCGTACAGCCTGTTCTACCCAGACAGACTCTCTATCACGGTGGACCGTGTTAGACACTCCTTTGACTCTCCGCGAGCTGCCGAAGAATTCTTCAATCAGAAGATTACTACAACGAGCTGACGCAAGTAGCTTGAATGGACACTTTTTGTCTGTAACTGACACACACACGTAATCTGATGAATATGGATATTTTAATAAGATTTTTTTTCTCTATTTTTGTTATGATATAGTTAATATATCTTTACATAACAAGAAGTGGAGTGAATACACGATTATCTAGCTGGAGCTTGGGATTTATGATAAGCTGATGGACGATATGTAAGGAGGGCGTTATTTTTATTATATTTCCTTTGTTGTTACTTGCTGTTGCTTTATCGTATAATCTTAATATTTGATTGGGGTTCAGATGTCTTCAACAGAGCCCGGTCTCATGAAAATGCGTATAAATAGTACGCCAAATAAAAACGAAAACTCGTGGTATTGATACGCAAAAATGGACTTTGGCATGCATATGATACGCATGTGTTTGGCGTACATATAACCACAAGTTTTCGTTATTATTTGGCGTACTATTTATACGCACTTTCATGAGATCGGGTTGCTTAAACGTATAAATATCAAAGAGGAGCAGAGAGAATCTCGTTTAGTTCTCGTTTAGCTTTCTCTCCTCCTCAAGCTGTTGAAAACAGCAATGTGTTTTTTGGTCAATTTGTTATTCCCCTACTACATGTTTGGGAAGTGGCGGGGGGGGGGATGGCTAAATGTTAATGTTGAAGAGTTTGGAGTTCATATGTGGTTAAGTGTTATTTATACGTGTGTTTTTTTCTTTTTTTTTCTTCTTTCCTTTCTCCTTTCAATGTGGATGTGTAGATGTTTACATATTTATTCTATCCTCTATCAATATAGAAGGTTGTAAGAAGTATGACGGGATCTTTAAAGACGCTTGAAGAGATTAATGTTAAATTTGCCACATGGCATTGTAAAGGCCTGAACGGTGCAGTGAAAAGAGGTAATATACTGGCTCATCTTAGGAAGCTGGGAGCAGATGTTGCCTTTCTACAAGAGACACATCTTAAAAATCATGCACACAAACAGTTATATAAAAATTGGGTTGGCCATGTGTTTCACTCAAAATTTAATTGCAAGTCACGTGGAACAGCCATCATAATCAATAAAAGTATTCCCTTTACTACATCTGATGTAATATCGGAGCCAAACTAATCCAGAGTTTTTTTTAAATCAGCAAATATAATTGAGGTTTGGAGATAATTAAACCCAACTACTAAAAAATATTCTTTCTTTTCACAACCGCACAATTCTTATTCTAGGATTGACAATTTTTTCTTGGACTCTAAATTACTTTCGTCAGTAAAGTATATTGACTATGAAGCCATTGTTTTATCAGATCATGCCCCATTAAAATTACAACTAACCTCCCCAACAGATACACTTCCAAAACCTAGCGAATGGATAATAGTTCATTATCTAATGAAACACATGTCGAGTTTATAAGATCCCAAATAGAATTTTATATGCAAATCAACAAAACCCCAGAGGTATCTAAAAGCATATTATGGGAAGCTTTGAAAGCTTATTTACATAGTCTGATGTGCAGAAAAAGAGATAATTTGACCAAGACTAAAAAAGAGAAAAGACAAAAAATTTATAGAAACAATTTCAGAAATAGATCACCAATATGCAGAATCTCCTACTGCTGAACTTCTGACAAAAAGGATAACGCTGCAAACAGAATTTAATCTTCTAGCATCAGAAGAGACTGTTAAATTAATAAATCGTTCCAGACATAAATATTATGAATATGGTGATAAAATAGGAAAGTATTTGGCTCATCAGATAAGAGTATCTGAGACATCAAAATTAATAACGGAGATTCGCACGGGTTCTGGTTGTATAACAAAAGATCAATTAGAAATTAATCAAGAATTTAAATTTTTGAATTAAAAACTGAATCATCTTTGATAATTTGGATATCCCTTCTATTAATGAAAGAGATAAAAAGCTATTAGAGGAACCTATTACTCTGAAGATTGTAAACTCTGTATTGCAATCCTAACCTCTTCCAAAGGCACCAGGTCCAGATGGGTATATGCCAGAATTTTACAAGATGTTCCTTGCTGACATCGCCCCTCTCCTTCTAGATGTTTTTAATGAATCATTAGAGAGGGGTCTTCTTCCAGCCACATTTTACCAAGCGTCAATTTCTTTACTGCATAAAAAAGGAAAGGACCCACTTGATCCAGCATCATATAGGCCAGTGAGTTTACTAAACGTTGACAACAAAATATTAGCTAAAATAATGGCCATTAGGTTAGAAAATATACTCCCATCAATAATACATGAAGATCAGACAGGTTTCATCAAAAATAGACAAATGGTTCACAACATTCGCAGATTATTTGATGTAATATACTCTTCTCACTCAAGAACTTATTCGGAAATCCTTATCTCATTGGATGCTGAAAAGGCCTTTGACAGGGTCAAGTGGGATTATCTCGGACCTGTCAAGGTTTGGCTTTGGATCTACATTTATTTCGTGGATAAGGCTTCTTTATGCATCCCCAATGTCATCAGTACAGACAAAAAAAATTAAGGTCGGATTACTTTGTTAGAACGTTCTACTAGACAAGGCTGCCCATTATCTCAGATGCTTTTTGCGTTAGCAATTGAACCTCTGGCAATCTCTTTACGAAACTTAACAGTCTACAGTGGGGTCTTTCGAGGGGTGGGGGAGCATAAAGTATCATTATATGCGGATGATTAATTATTATATATTTCCAGCCATCTAAATCTATTCCTGCAATAATATCCACTTTAAAGAAATTTGGACAAATTTCAGGGTATAAACTTCATATGGGGAAAAGTATATTATTTCCAATTAACAATTTAGCTGATCAACAATCTCTTGAAACACTGCCCTTTAAAACTTTAACCCAGTTTAAATACTTAGGAATCAATGTCACTAAGATATTTGTAGATCTATATAAAGAGAATTTTTCAAAATTACTTGATCAAATAACACAGGATCTACAGAGATGGTCTCTCGGTCTCATTATCTAAGCTCATTAGATAATCTCTGCTAATTTCATTAGCAGGAAAAATTAATATTATTAAAATGAACATTCTTCCAAAATTTTTATTTCAATGTATAACAATATATATTAAGAAGAAGTCTTGATAAAATTATTTCAGAATTTATTTGGGATAGAAAGATACCTAGAATAAGGAAGGCATTTTTACAGAGACCCAAATCAAAAGGAGGAATGGGACTTCCAAACTTTCAGATTTATTACTGGGCAATTAATATAAGACGATGGCGTACTGGTTACAAAAACAACCCCAATTATGGGTAAGCATAGAAAGTGCATGCTGTTATCCTTCCTCACTTTCTGCTCTACTGTTTTCACCTTTACCCACTATACGCCCTTGTTCATTAGACAATCCAGTAGTTTCACATACTCTCAAGATCTGGTCCCAGGTCCGAAAAGTTTTTGGCTGGCAAGTTGGTTCCCTTCAAAGCCCCATCATAAAAAATCCCTCGTTTGCTCCCTCTTTTAAAAATACAACATTTGATGATTGGGTTGGAAAAGGAAATTATAGCTTTATAGACATATTTATTGATAAAGTGTTTCCATCATTTGAACAGCTACAAAAGAAATATAACACACCTCGGTCACATTTTTTTTTAAATATTTGCAGCTGCAAAACTTTGTTAAACAAAATAATCAATTATACCCCAACTCTCCAAATCAAACCATAATGGAAATTATACTTTTGCGTGATCCTCACAATAAAAGAGGTATTTCATGTATATATGAAGCACTATTCCAGTTGACAAGCACATCGATTTGGATGTTGAAATTACAGAGGAGCAATGGGAGGCAGCCCTTAAACAGATTCATGGCTCATCAGTTTGTGCAAGACACGGACTCTTACAGTTTAAAGTAATACATCGTTTACGCTGGTCTAAACAAAAGCTCAGTAAGATATTCCCAAATGTAGACCCTTCATGTGGTCATTGTGGCCGTGCACCGATATTTTGCATTCATAAATCTTTCATGGACTTTTACATTAACTGTTCCCTCCTGGTGGAATGACCTGCCCAACTCAATCCAAGCAGTCATTTAATCATTTTCAAGAAACAGCTGAAAACACATCTCTTTCATCTGTAACCAGCACTCTCTATTCTAATGCTAATTCTAATTTTATCTGCTTTTTTTTATTTGAAAAACATGACCCTCTAACATTTGCACTCTATTCTATTTCTATTTTAACTATTTGTTTTATTTAAAATGAAAAAAAGTGTATTTAACACTAGCATTCTCTATTCTTTGTCTATTCTACTTATTTTCTTTTTATTTATTATAATGACCTTCAAACACTAGCATTATCTATTATTTTTCTGTTCTATTGACTTGTTTTATTTTCATTATGTATATTTCAATAGACGTAAATCTATTGACATTTTCGTCAACGAATAAAAACGAGACAAAAATGTTAGGGAGGGACGATTTGGGAAGAGATTCATTCAGAAAGAATCTGCTGCGTGGTTCGGAGGTTAGATGCGTATGAACCGGCAGGACATAAGCTAACATACACTTGCTGCACCGCGCATAAAACGTTCAAAAACGTTAATATGTCTGACGACGCAAGAGAGAACTCAATTCGGTCCGGTTTTCTGAGCGCACACACTGAAGCATACACAAAAAGAAAGCGCGTCTCAGTGCGCGAGTACTCTTTCGTGAACGGAGAATTATACACAAAATTATGTCGAATTGTCCGTTTTGACAAGTATTCATGTAAACACAGTTGATTACGTCTTAAGTGAATGTAAACCCTAATTTAGTTGCTATTGTCCGAGTCATTGATGTTAATCAAGCAACAAAAGACAGAAAATCACGCACTGCTCTTGACTGAAAAACTTTAGTAGCTGTAAAGATTAATCAAAATTTATTTATAGAAATAAATATGTCTGCGTGAAAGAATGAAGAATATGGTCAAAAAAAAAGTTGCTTTAAAGAATGCATAATTAGCCTATATAACCATTGGTATTTCATTAAAAAGAAGACCATGTTCGTGTTCTTTATTTATAAGGCTAAACCCATTAGATTTTAGCCGACTAAATTTACTGTAGATTTAGTTGACTAAAATCTTATGATATTTAGTAGACTAAACCTAAAATCAATTCCGATGACTAAAATATGACTAAAACTTACTGGCATTTTAGTCAAAAGACTATGACTAAAACTAAATCAAAATTTGCTGTCAAAATTAACACTGCTGTCCACCTCTGCCGATATGGAGTTTGGTTTGTGCCTCTATTGCGTCATGTGTTCCTGTGTTTGCCTTTTCTGACAATCTTTTAGTGACTTCATCAGCAATGTGTTTGATGGAGTGGATATTGTATATTGGAAAAGTTTCCCATGGAGTTCAGAACTGGTATCCACTGTGTTCCAGGAGGTTTTGGGCATATTCTAGGTAGTGTCCTCTTCTGGCATCATTATCATCCAAGAGAAAATACATTTCAGTTGTTAATGACAGGAAGTGATGATAATGGTCCTGAGACAGAAACATCCTGGAAAACAAGTGGTACTGTATACAGCAGAAATCTTGGCTGCCTGGCAAACTCCGGCATCGTACCTTTCAGTTGTACCAAGTTCTGGCTGATTTTTCACTCTGTACTTTTTGCAAAACTGGGCCTCACAACAAAAAGGTGAGTAATCTTTTCACAGCTTCAAGAATGAGGTGCATGTGGGCTAGAGGTGTAGAGGTGGTTTGGATACTGCAACTGACTGAATTGATCATCAGTGAGTTTTTCACAAGATACATAATCTAAGTGGACAACCCTTCCATCAACTGATGTGGCCACTGACAGACAGCACTCACATCTATGCAAGGCATTATGGCCTCTGATACACTTTAGAAATGCTCTTACTGGAGCACCACATACAAATGCTCGCAGAGTTACTTTGTGGACTGTGGTTTTGTGTGGAACACCATTTTGCATAAGCACCAGCTATTCTGCTGTTAAATCACGAAGATAGTCATGAACAGGGTCAGGTGTTCAATATGTCTATTGACATAATATAGAGCAACTAGTAATGGCTCAGCATCATCAAAATTTGCAAGAATAGGCCAAAAATGGGTTTTACTAGTCTTGAATATTGGCAAAACTGTCTATATTGATAATAAGGTCTAAACTGCCTGTAAATGATGGGTTTTGGGAAAGGTACTAGAGAATTCAAGGCTTTAAGCCATTAGTATGTGTACTGGCCACCAATGTTCCCTCTAAGCTGCGTGCGTTGGCTTTCCCAACTCATTTATGCGTGTGCGCGGCACATTATTTCTTCTGCATGGCCGCGGTGGAAGAAGTGTGTGGCCGCGCAGAAGAAATTATTAGTTGGGAAAGCCATTTGATTAAATTCTAGTAAAAGCAAATGAATTGCAATGCTCAGGTAAACCGCTATAGAGTTGATATCACTATAGAGTTAGAACTGGTGAATGCGGTTTACAGGTTTCATAGAAAGAGAATGATGTGCACCAAATGAGTCGCTGTAGAAACCGAATATTTGAATGGTTGCGGACGAAATAGCTCAAATCGAGAGCCAGCGCAAACGCAATAACGCTTGATTAAAGGGGTCATATGATGCTATTTTAAAAATCATTATTTTGTGTATTTGGTGTAACAGAATATGTTGACATGCTTGGTGTCATGGAGCTTGTAACACTCCAAAGTGAAAGGAAAACTTGAAATCGCATCATATGACCCCTTTAAGTGGCGGAAACAGCAGATGAAGGGCACAGAACGGTAACAAAACTGGTAATAACTGAATGTGATTCAAAGGAGCTGTGGATACCCAGAGATGGTAAAGGATTAAATTTCCAATTATAATAATTAGAGATAAGCAGACCAGTACCTCCACCTTTACCAGTCAGACAGGGGTGTGGGAAATTGAGAAATTACTGGAGTGCTGCAGGTGTAGCGTTGTCCTCTGGTTTGATCCAGGTCTCTGTCAGGACCATGAGGTGTAGCCTTGAATGACTAGTAATAGATGTAATGAAATCTGCTTTGTTTACTGCAGACTGGCAATTCCAGAGACCAATAGAAAAAGAAAGTAGTGTATTAGCAGACATAGGCAAAATGCGCAAGTTGTCAAGACTGCACTGCCTACAGTGTGTGATGCATGGTTTGCGAGTGTTAGTAATAGTAGGGATTTGGAAACAGTAAAATTGGTCATAAAAACTGAAAAGGAATTGAAACAATTTGTAGAAAGGAGGACGAATAAAAAGCGATACTTACGTCCCTTGCCGGTGTCCCTGCTCAGTGGAGTTGCACAGGTAGGGTCGATGGTATTTATACTCTTTGGTCTTCACACAAGGGCTGCCGTGGCATACTAACCTTTTTTATATGTCTGACAAAACTGTAATTGAATTCAGCTGGACACACTTTACTCTTTATCACAACAAAGGGCCAAGCAGTGGTGTATAAAGTACCTGAAAGCCATACTCAAGTAAAAGTACAGATATCTTACCAGAAAACGACTTTGGTAAAAGTTGAAGTCACCATTTAGAATATTGCTTGAGTAAAAGTCTTAAAATATGTGATATTTATTGTACTTAGTAAATGCAAAATGGAAAAGAAGCAAATATATATAAATAAATATATATGTAATATATAAAAAAATGTTCATACACAGCTTGAGTAGCAAGATTGTGTTCAGTTTTAACTCTTTCTTCCATTTTGTATTTTTGGTTAAAAATAAGAAGCACTTCATCCGGTCCTTATTGTCTTTCATTCCAACATAAGAAAACATTTCTGGAATCTGCATCTGAAATAGCATTTAGATGTATTTACACAGTTTAATG
>NW_015644448.1:66100-72720 GCF_001515625.1 Sinocyclocheilus rhinocerous | reverse complement strand
ACTCTTTGTGTGATGTAGATTAAGTTAACTATATTAAATTATATAAATATAAAAAGCATACAGAAGCATTTTTGCCGTCTACAATTTAGAATGCCTTGAATTTTGAGTTTTAATAGACTAATAAATCAACGTGCGTGCACTCTTGTGTGTGATTTGGTGATATAGCCTACTAGATAATGTCAGATCGTAAATCATTACAACAACACTTACCATATTATCGCAGACGATGCTGTATCGCACACCCCAGACTCGACTTGAGTAGAAAATGAAATCATCTGTGGTTATGAGCAAAGGTGTTTTTAGGAGTCTAACTTGCAGACACCAGACCACTGATTCATAAACCTGCTTTCCTGCAGTCCGTGTTTTTCTGACTTCTGACTATTTTGTAGTAAGTAACGAATATGCTTCGGGGAAATGTATCGGAGTAAAAGTATACATTTTAATTAGGAAATGTAGTGGAGTAAAAGTAAAAGCTGGCTGAAATATAAAAACTCAAGTAAAGTACAGATACTCCCAAAAAATACTTAAGTACTGTAACGAAGTATTATTACTTCTTTACATTACACCACTGGGGCCAAGCGCCTGAAACTGACAAGGTTCGCGGTACAGCACAAGACCAAACGCGACTTCAGCACGTCTCAACACAGTAAACAAAACACAATTTCCTAACAACTGCGCTAAAAATTAATGAGACAAGAAATAAATGCACTTACTTTTTCAGAGGTAACATTAGTGATACATGTCTTTTGCAAGAATATTCAATGGCCTCATAAACCTGATAATTAATAGAAATGTAGCTCATAGTACAGTTAATGGTTAATTTCTACTCTTGTAAGATAGAGTTTTTCTTTTTTAATATTGTTATATTCTTTCTCTATTGTCTCAACTTAATCTCAGTAATAGTCTGTACATTTCTAAACAATATTCACATTTTATATTGCAGTACTTTCTGTTAATGTGTTAAAAGAATAGTTGACCCCCCAAAAAAAATTTCTCTAGACTTAATGTCATTGAACGTATTTTAAAAAAGTTCAAGGATATACACTTAATCTCAAAACAAAGCACTGTGAACATTGCATACATTGTCGGTAGCAACAGCAAGGCAATGATGAGTCGTTTCAAGCTCCCACTCTAGTATTTAAATTCTTTTGACTATGTTATAGTGTGTGAATCAAAATCTGGATGAGTCTGAAGCACAAAACCTTTGATTTCCCACTCAGTGGTGATTGAGTGGTGAACACATTATCACTACACTCTGCCTTTTTCAAGACCTTCCATCAAATTTGCATTAGCTTTGTGGTACAGGGCTCAAATTACCATTTAACTAAAGTACAGGCATAATGGGATATATTACTACCTTAAAGTCCCCATGAAATCAAAATGAACATTTTTTGGGTGTTAGTATCAATATGTTAGTCTTAAGGTTATCTATAAGGCAGTGTGCTCCAAAACAGTGACAAAATTCGCATTTAGAAGATATAAGCATTCAAAGCTACTTGTCCACAGAATTAGTATTTTCTGTACAGTGAATGGCACGTAGTGCTCTATATAGGGGACAGAGATCGATTCAAACAGTGTAAATATGCTTTCCATTTAGGAAAAAAATAAGTCTGGTTTCATGCTGCCACGCTAACCACGGCACCGCACACACACTCTGGTCCGGTCCAGAGACACGATAGCACGGAGCGGATCACATGCGCGAGTCGGCGCAGACCACAAAATGTATCGGAGCTATTTGAATTCTACACAGCATGCTATATTTTATAGCAATATGGATGAGATTGTGGCTGGCATACCCTGTCAAATGCGGCTTTACGGAGCTCAACGGCTCTGAACGGCTCTAGCCCAAGCTGTGATATAAACGAAGGCTATTGGCTATTTTAAAAAGGGGCAGGGCTGCTTGATATGTCCCGCCCTGTCTTCCTGTTTCAGTTAAAATGACGTCAACACAGAGTAACGCTGCGTGTTTCTAAGCATTTCAGGGGACCTTTAAGGCCGGGATACACCAAGCCAACTTCAAAGAACTAGCGGCGACGAAAGCCGACGGTGTTGTCGCCTCACGTCGGACCAACAATCAGCGCTCAAACACACCGCACAGACTGTGCACTAAACTGAACATTCAATCAGAGCTCTCACTCGCGCCGACGGCCGATTCAACATGTTGACGACGTGAGCCCGACGAGTGGAACACACCAAACAAACTAGCCCAACCGTCGCTTGCTGTCAGCCCGACGTTGGCCAACGGCCGACCGTCGGCTTGGTGTGTCCCGGCCTTTAACCAGATGTGAAATCCACATTGTCGACCACATAAAATGGATCAAATCATGCTGCACTGATCAATGCATTATTGCATTTTGTTTTACAATATGTACATGTCTGTATCCAAACCAGCATGCAGGTTACTTTTTATAATGTACAAACACATTTATGAATACTTGTTTTTATTTATTTATTTTTGTGTTGTGTGTGGTTTTTAAACTACTTATGAAAGGGAAGATATTTTTATATTTCCTGGTGGCAATGGCCAGCTTTGCCACCCCTTCTAATCAGCTGAGCTCTTTAAAGAGCAAAGTATGACTACAGAGCAAAGTGACTCTACAGAGCAAACTAAAGACAGGATTTCTTTCTGGTAAAACAAGTGTGGCAGTAAGTGGTCAGGTGCTTAGAAAATTACCAATAATAAGAGAAATCCTATAGTCGACTACGCCACCCGGAATACACCAGGACATAACAGCCCTAAACAAAGGGACACAGGTTCGTTGCCAAAGGCAGGGTGAGCATAATAATAATAATAATAATAAATCAACAATAATAATAATAATAATAATAAACAAGTCATACCCTGCAACCGCATACCTTGACGGAACATTGCAGCTACAGCAAAGCTGGGAACACACCTTATGACAACGTTGGGACACATTACAAAACTCAGCACCTGCAATTCAGAGGTTAACTCTGAGAGAAAGGTACAACAATGATAGCAATGCTGCACTGGGGCATTTACCACAGGAGGACCAATTCCATGATTAAGAACCACGAACACGAGGGGTATAGCGACACTTCCTGGCCTATGACCCAGCCACAAGTTCCAAAAAGCTTATCCAATTAGACTCGCTGCAATTTCGACAGTTCCCTTGACGGGCCTAGCTCTACCCGGGCACCATGGGCCTCTAACAACATTCTCCCTTGCGCCCCATACTACATGACATATAAAAGGAGCACCTCTTCCAATTACCACTCACCAATTGTGGATTGGCCCATCCAAGGAGACTCACACATACAAAAGGACCTGCAGTGCTGCTCTGCCTCGAAAAGGACACAACATGCAATACAATCCCCTGCAAAATATAAAGTCAAAATGCCTTTCTCACGTCTGCAAGAAAGGAAAACAAAAGCTCACCCTGAACTATGGCGACCCTGCCAACTACGCCAAATGTGGCAGTAAGTGGTCAGGTGCTTAGAAAATTACCAATAATAAGAGAAATCCTATAATCGACTACGCCACCCGGAACATAACAGCCCTAAGCAAAGGGACACAGGTTTGTTGCCAAAGGCAAGGTGAGCATAAGGATAGACAGATATAAACAAAAATCACTTTATTACCATACAATTAATAAAAACACATGCTACACTTCACAAGGTCTCAATACATCACACGTCTTTACCAGTAACTTACAAAACAAGTACAATACAATAAGATAACAAAATAAAGAGGGAGGTGGCCAGCAAAGACCCTCAGATTTCTACCCCACTTTGGTAAAATAATTAACATTTTGCAGATACTGCAAAGTGTATGTAAACTTTTGACCACAACTGTACATACAAAATCTATTTTATAATCATATCATTTACATGTTTTGATGTACTATGATTTTTGTATAGGTCAATTTCAGATTCGGAAACAAGAATGTCCCACACAGTCGTCATCCAGATTCAACCACCAACACCAGCTGGGACTGGGACAAATGCTCCTGTGCCTGTTTATGTCCAACAGGTAGCAGGAGTTTCTCCTCTTCATGGACTACAGGCATGTCTGAAAGGCCAACCAAAAGCCCTTGGGGTAAGACATTTTTCATAAATCTAAATAGACTTTTATGCGTGTGCATGTGTACATGAATAAATTCTTTAAAAAAAGGAATGGTACACAAAGCATACACAATGTTTTTATTGCATAATGTGACTTATTTCCTTGATGACAATGCAATATAAGATGATGAAGACCAAAAGATGATAAGGTTTATCAGTTACAGATTAAAATTTATGGTGTACCAATCACATAGAAGTCATAGAGAAGAATGTTTTAGGAGTTGAAAACTATCAAAAAATGTGAAGTAATTGGCAAATTTTGCACATTCGCACACATTTGCACATTTCTTATTGATCCCCAAAATTTGAAACTGTTTTACTTTATAAAAGTCATTTTTCTTGTCCCTCACAGACAGTCCAGGTAATGATTGGTCTGTTGACTTTCCTGCTTGGGATCGTGTCTGCACTTCATGCGGAATCCATATCTGTCTTTAGTGGTATTCCTTACTGGGGGTCGCTCATTGTAAGAGACAATTATACTATTAAGCATCTTTTATAATTCAAGCTACATTTCCCAACAGAAGCCTCCATTTTGGCCTTTCTCTCTCCTCTCAGTACATTATTGCAGACTCACTCTGCATTGCTGCCGAAAACAAACTTAATTCACCCTCTGGTTTGTGTTTGGTATGTACACAACACTTATTACTTTTAGGAATCTAAGCTGCCCAACACTGGCAGGTGACTTTATAATATGTCTTGCATTTTCGTGTAATGGCTAGAAACAGTTTTTTCCCCACATGAGCCATTGGTGCTTTGAACCTGATGATTGATGCATGTGGTTTATTCTTTCTTTTTTATGTCATGTAGCATTCACATTGAATGTTTAGCAATCACAATAAGATCACTGTGTGGACAGTACACTTGTCAAAAGTAAATGCATATGTTCAGTCTTTTTTCCCAATATTTCAGAAATGGTTTATAGATATCTTACTATTATTGATCATTTATAATGCAAGAAGGCATTGGCAAAGATCATTTAAAGTCATTATTGTGTTACATGAGAAAAGCATTGAATAGACACTATAAAAAGTAACTTTAGAAAGAAATATTTTGATTCAACATTGCATAAATAATGATAATAAATGGGTATTAATGTTACTCTAAATATAAAAATAAAACCTTCAGTAGGTGGTGGCAAGTCACAGCCATAATGAGTGAATCATTCAGTTATTCATTCAAACAAGTGGCTGATTTATTCAGAAAGAAACCAAGTTAATGTCTTTATTAATGGCTCACAGAATCATTGACACACTCGATTCAAAACCACAGATTCATTCAGTAACGAAACGCCGCTGTGTGTTGCTCGGAGATGTACAACAGTTTTCTGTTTGTAACTATTTAGTTTGCGAAACGGAGCAAAAAAGATAACATTGAGACTAAAATGTAACACAATATGAACTTCTTGTTTATTAAACTTGAAAAAATAAGTTTGCTTCAATAGCAGAGTCTCATTTAAGCATATTGCTGGTTAGGTTTGAAACCCGCCACAGGGTGAGAGACTTGGTCAAGGATGGTTAAAATATGGGAGTAACCCATTTATTTGTCACCACAACAACTCAGTGATTAACAAGGGTTTGATCAGTTGTCCTTAGTTGTGGGTGTACAAAAGTGTGTGGTTTTTCAAAAAAAAAACAAAAGAAAAAGGTAGAGTAAATATAAATATACATGATGAATATTCAACAAAGTACACAATTGGACAGATTAATAAATAGAAGAAAACAAACTTGCTATGCCATGTACATTAAATTAAACAGTAAACCTCTTTATCAGTCGCATATCATATCAGCGGTACCCTGTCTGGACACGTTCTGCACACATTTAGAATATCTCAGAAACAAGCACTTAGTGAATAAATTACACAGAAGTACAAATGAAATGTACATTCAATTTAATTCAATTCAAGTTTATTTGTATAGCGCTTTTTACGATACAAATCGTTGCAAAGCAACTTTACAGCAAATTAAGTTTCTACAATATTTAGTGGTAGCTTATCAGTGGTGACTGTCAGTTAATGTACATATGGCAGAAATGTACGGAAAAATCAATTAAAGACGTAATCAAACAGACGATGAACACTATTAACAGCAATTAACAGTTAACAATTAACTATTAACAGTACATTAATAACATCAATATAAACAACTATAAAGTAAGGTAATATATATATATATAGTGGCGAGCGGTGACTTTTTTAACCGGGTATGCTGAGTGACCCCCAAACCAGGACACTCAAAAGGGATCACAGATGACAAATAGCTAAGAAACACCGTGGCAGGTGTCTATATAAAAGTATGCACATTTCCTACCTTATTTGTAAATGAAATTCATCTCCAATCCTTCTTCTATCGTTTCAAGTTTATCCATTATTCGAATGCAAGAAAAATATACGTTTTACATGTAGTTACGTTATGATACGTAATCAGAGGGTGGGGAGATGGGGGGGATTCCCCTCATCTATATGTCTCTCTGCATCAGCTAAATAATTTTTTTATTCATAATGAATAGGAGTTAAAACTCCCAGCCGGGTGACACTC
>NW_015644448.1:51051-65251 GCF_001515625.1 Sinocyclocheilus rhinocerous | reverse complement strand
CTCCAATCCTTCTTCTATCGTTTCAAGTTTATCCATTATTCGAATGCAAGAAAAATATACGTTTTACATGTAGTTACGTTATGATACGTAATCAGAGGGTGGGGAGATGAGGGGACTCCCCCCGGTCTATATGTGTCTGCATCTGCTAAATTATTTTTTTATTTCCAGTGGATAGGAGTTAAAACTCCCACCCGGTTGACACTACTCCAATAACAGACCATGCAAAATACCCAGCGTTATTTGTTTTCCGTGCCTTTCTGAATACAGACACCAACCCATCCCTGCACATCACATCCCCTGCATAGCCTGGAACATAACATTTATTTCCATGATCTGTCATTTTCGCTATTATCCTCGCTTGTTTCTTCACAATACCTGCAGAACTTCTGATGATTCGGCTGTGCAGGTTCGGCTGGCGGCTGGCATAGAACAGCGAAATATAATTGACAGCTGAAAACATAACATGTCCACCTTCTTGTGTCAATTAATACTTGACAAGAATTTTCCAAGTCATTTTCCAAAATGTCATTTTAGAGCTAGTAATGGAGGCTCGAGCCATTGAAAAGTTTGTGCATCTCTCAAAAGTGTTTAGCAGCAGCATCTCTACTAATAGAAAAACCTGTAATACTGGAACTGTCTGCCAGTGTTGGCATTTTACAGTAATAAGGCATAAAACACTGTTCATTTTCCAAAGGTGGCGTATGTTCCACAAGTTTTACCTGCACAGCCCTGTGATGTTAGGCCCAATCATTACCATGATCCTAAGAGCTCAGAGGTAAGAGAGGCTTGAAACACCAGTTTTTAATTGGACTTAGAGTAAAATGGTACACAAAACAATGAAAAACACAAAACATCATTTAGATTTAGTGTTGAGTGTCCTTGTACTGGAAATGTGTAAAGAACTGAGTAATTGGTGCAGTAATTGTTTATTATCAATGAATTAACAATCAATAATTAAGGAAGCTAATCATAGAGATTTTTTTATTGCAGATATCTGTGATCAGCAACCCTTCCATGAATCACCAACCTGCAGAAATTCCTCCACAATACAGTGAAATATGATCATGCATTTGTGTGTGATGCTTTCTTGGGACACATTGGCTTCCCAATGATTTCCTGTCCCTTACTGCTATTGTCCTGTCATTAGAAAAAAGAACATGAAAGCAAAGTAGATATCACTTGATCAGATAATAATTAGATTTTTTTTTTTAATCATATGTTTAAGCAATAACTATTTAACTATACTAATAAATACTATTTCCTGATTTTCTTTCGTTAGTTGAGTCAAAGTTGCCTAATCATAAGTTAATCTGGGTACATTGTTTTGAAGTAAGTAATTACTTAATACTGTATAATCTGTAAGAAAAAGTATACTAAATAAAAATGGCTTATTCTTGTCTCTTTTTTTTTTTTTTACTTGAACCTTTATGTAATTAGACAAGTTAAGGGCCTTAGCCCTTCCTGATTAGAGTTTCTTTTAGCAAACTTTGCCTTACTTAACTTTGCCAGTTTAAGAGTAGATTCTTGCCTACTGAATTTAAATGCAGAATAAAATAGCAGCTGTTATTGGTATAGCAGTATTTCGTATATAGCATAATGTTAACTGAAAAGGAGAGAAACTGCTAGATGTGATGATGATAGCTATGTTTACCTCAGACATGGCTTTTGATGTGGGCACAAGGGTGGGAATGACTTGATGTTTTTATAATGTTTGTAGGCTCTTTGACAGTAAATGAGCATTTTGCTTTATGGGTATTGGAAGGAGGTACACTAGAACATTGTTTTGTGGGTTTTAAATGTATTATCTTATAAAAGGGAAGGTATTGTAAGTGTCACGCATTTTTTTCTGCATTTTTGTTTCATTTTGTTTTAGATTAAAATTGTATTAAAGGGGTCATATGATGCAATTTCAAGTTTTCCTTTCTCTTTGGAGTGTTACAAGCTGTTCGTGAATAGATAAGATCCCTAAAGTTGCAATGACTAAAGTCTAAAACCCAAAGAGATATTCTTTATAAAATTTAAGACTTGTCCACACCCTTCTAAAACGGCTCGTTTAAACACGCCTACGTCTTGGAATATATGACCCAAATAAGAATTTTCACCGGATATCGTCATCTGAACAAGCAAGTAACAAGTCTACCACGTTTGTTCTGACCAAGTGAGGAGAAAAGCATTACAATAAATCGTGCTACCAATGGTGATTTAATCTAACGATCAAATAGCTCATATCACATCAAACTGTGCAAATTATTATTGTTATACTTTATTCTCAGATTATTAATGTTAACAACATCAGCATTGCGTGGCTATGAGTATAGTGTGTTTGTAGATTTCAATTTCTGTACAGTCTAATCTCTAATTGTCATACCATTCGAATTTCATACCAAGATGATATTCATATTCATATTCATATGCTCCCTTCAAACTGGTTATCTTTAAAATACAAATCTTGTGTAATCCCAGGCTATCTGTAATCAGAAGCACATTTAAAACTGGAATATAATTAAATTTCATTCACATGTGTTTCATATAATCCTTTCTGGTTTGATTTTGAAATCATTTGAAAAATGATTTTTTTGGTTGTACTTGCTCAAATATTTATTTTGGATCATTTTTAACCAAAAAAAGTTACGGACTGCAGCTTTAAGTACAGTAACGAAGTAAAACTACTTCGTTACTGTCCAACACTGTGCTATGACAAGTCTCAGTTAGTAAGTTTTTTTTTTTTTTTATTACTGTTTAAAATCATATTTTCTGCTAGAAGAACAGTTAAGCAGTGCTGCCAACTCTCACGCATTCAGCGTGAGACTCACACAATTAACACTTTTCTCATGCTCTCACGCCACACGTTCATTTTCTCATGCAGTGAAAATCACCCCAAGTTGAAACTGTATTAATACGATATTGGCGAAACAGATTGGTTCAACGTTCCAGTGCGTATTTGTGTTTGCACTCTGGAGAGCCTCAAAAGTTTCTATTTACAACTTGTTTTTGTAACATTGAGCAATGTAGCCAATCACAGGCATATGTGATTCTTGAACACCTTGGATTGGCCATTCCTTCAAATGAGTCATTTCACTCATGGCTAAACGCCGGATTTTGTTCTGCACGCTCGCGAATCCTCTCACCGTAACAATATGTGAATAAGAAGTTCATTGATTATAAAAACTAAATAAAAACTTTGTGAGATCACGATGAGCTGAAGTGACTAAATAAAGGAAGGACTATTTGCATACTTTCTAGGCTAAATATAATCTGTTTAGTATTTGAATAAACATTTTGTTTGTTTTTTGCTGCTAATGCAGCAAAGTTTCGGGAGTGACATATAAAGCTCTCATTCATTTTCTAATGGGAGAAAAATATAATTTGCCAAAATGTATGTAAATGCAGACTATTAGAGTAATAGAAAAATATTTGAATTTTTGTGTCAAAATATATTTTTAAACAAGGTGGCAATTATTTATAAATATAGTAAATGTTGCAATTCTCTTACTTAAGAAATCAGCTTAACATTTTTGGGTAGCCTGGTCTATCTGCCAATGTGCAAATACTGTAGCTCATGTTTCTTGAGTTCTCAGCAGAGAATTTCAGTCACATTTTGGCACCTCATGGTGTAAGTACAGTTCTCAGAATTTAACTTTAGGTTAAAGACATGGCTGAAACAATAAAATTATACTAACTTAACTCTAACATAATCCCTGTTTAAACTCTTTCATATCTATAGTTGTATATGTTTACTATGTTTAAAGCAAAAAAGAAGGCTATTTTTAATGGGTTCCATCACCCATGTTTAAGAAACACATTTTCCTGTTTTAATGAAGTTTTAATTTGTATGTCCTCCAGGAGATTGATATTCTACTTCCAGGCCATTGTTGTAAATAAGAATTCATTAATCCAAGTGACTTGCATGGTTAAATAAAGGTTAAAGACAAGAATAAGCCATTTTTATTCAGTGTATTTTATTCTTACAGTATTACAGTATTGTCTATTACTTGTTCAAATCAATCTATCCAGTTTCACTGATGATTAGGCAACTCTTTGACTTAACTAAAGAAAGAAAATCAGGAAATAGTATCTATTAGTGTCTTGAATAGTTATCATTTACACATATGTGACTTTTAAAAAAATCTGTAAAATCTGTAATCTGATCAAGAGATTTCTTCTTTGCTTTTATGTTCTCTATTCTAATGATAGTACATTAGTAGTAAGGGACATTAACAGCACACATCACTGACCCCTTTTTACTATTCATATTTATTTATATTTCACTGTATTGTGGAGGAATTTCTGCAGGTTGGTGATTCATGAAAGGGTTGCTGATCACAGATATCTGCAAGGAAAAAAAATCTATATGATCAGCTTCCTTACATATTGATTGCTAATTTATTGATTAATAAACAATTATTGCACCAATTACTCAGTGCTTTAGACATTTCTAGTACAAGGACACTCAACACTAAATCCAAATAATGTTATGTGTTTTTCATTTTTTCATATTTGTTGTGTATCGTTTTACTCAAAGTCCAATTAAACTGGTGTTTCAAGCTTCTCTTACCTCTGGGTTCTTAAGATCATGGAAATGACAGGGCCTAAAACCACAGGGCAGTGGAGGTAAAACTTGCGCAACATATGGCACCTTGGGAAAAAAATGCACATGTAGCGTTTTATGCCTTCTTACTGTAAAATGCCATAAATGCAATAACACTGACAGGCAGTTCCAATATTACAGGTTTTTTTGCTATTAGTTTAGATGCTGCTACTAAATGCTTTTGAGACTTAGGTCATTTACATACACTTCAATCTCTGTATATCAATGGCTCAATCTCCATTACTAGCTCTAAAATGACATTTTGGAAAATGTCAATATAAATATATATATAAAATATATAACAATAGATATATACAATTTATTTAAATACATTTTCTTGAGAGAAAATCTAATTACTAATACATACTTTGTTCTCGAAGTTGCTTTCTTGAAAGTGTCACTTCTAGCAAGTCATGTGAATTAGGGCATTACACTTAAGATTTTAAAGGACAAGTAGCACCACTGCAACAGGGTGGAGTGGAGTTTGAGACACATTAATGGTTTTATACATAAAAATATGTATCATAATTGTATTTTATGCATTTTAAGAGAAAGGGTAAATGGGGACCATGGAAATCTGTCAAGTGCTTTAGTGTTTTTTTATTATTTTTTTATGTATTCTTAGGTACTAATTATGAGTTAATGAGGTACACCTATGCATGTAAAACCATGTGGCAACACAGCAGTTGAACAAATCGGTTGAATGAATGACTGAATGATTCACTCATTAAGGCTGTGACTTCCTGCCACCTACTGGGGTATTTAGTTTCATATTTACAGTAACATTAATACCCATTTATAATGATTTTTTATAGTGTTGAATCAAAATATTCATTTCTACAGGTACTTTTTGTAGTGTCTATTCAATGCTTTTATCATTTAACACAATAATGACTTTAAATGATTTAAAGTCATTAATCACTTGACAGTCCTATTTTTTATGTTCAGTTTGTGGAAAGGAGTTCAGTTAGAAGGTCACATACAGCTTCAATCAGAAGTTAGAAGCTCATGTACAGTTATAAGGTCTGAAGAGACTCATGTGAAATCATATAGGAGAGAAGCCAGTCAGTTGAGTTTGTGACAATAACTTTTACAGTGTTTGGATTTTGTTCAGTCTTTAACTGTGTATGATAATTACTTCAATATCGTCTCTTGAGCGAAGTGCATCGTCACACCCCTAATATTTTTTTTTATATTTATATTTTTCACGTGGCCATAAAATCCACCAAATAGTAGCAATGACCCATATAGTCAGTTGATTTGATGCATTACTCACCTGTGGATAACAGCAGGAGGTGGCTTTACAGGCAAATGATGATAGATAGATGGAGATGATAAACTCAAGCAAGGCAAATATCAGCCAAACACTACCGATTCCCCTGAAGAGGGTCTGAGAGAAAATACAACATCAGCTCAAATAATAATAAAATAATTGATAATTAGTACTCACACTGGAATGCTGGCTGCTTAATGTATAATGTCAATGCCTTCTTGCATTATAAATTATCAGAAATATAAGATAAGAGATCTATAAACTACTTCTGAAATTTTGGGGGGAAAAAGACCCGATGACTTAATGCATATTAAGGATTGACTTTTGAAAAGTGTACTGACCACACAGTCATCTTAATGTAATTACTAAATAAATGTGAATGGAAAAGGTGACATACCTTATACCTTTCCTCTAAATCATAACAGTCATATCTGCAGTAACTTTGGTACACTGGTCCTATAGCCAAATCAAATGAAATTATAATAATTGCAATGCCTGCAGTTAAAGCACTGAAAATGTTCATTCCAAGTGAACCTTTCACCTATAGGCAGAAAAAAAACGACATAAAACACATTCATAAATTAGGAAGAGCTGTAACACATTTTGTTAACATATCATGTTAACGTAGAGTTTTTATAGATAGAAGTAAAATCAGAAAATATACATTTCATGATAAAGGGGGGGAAACTGTTTCTAGCCATTACTGAAAAAATGCAATACATATTATTATTATTATTATTATGTCACCTGCCAGTGTTGGGCAGCTTGAACCCTTATAAGTAATAAGTGTTGTGTACATACCAAACACAAACCAGAGGGTGAATTAAGTTTGTTTTCGGCAGCAATGCAGAGTGAGCCTGCAATAATGTACTGAGAGGAGAGAGAAAGGCAAAAATTAAGGCTTCTGTTGGAAAATGTAGCTTGAATTATAAAAGAAAGATCACTTAATTGTAATTGTTCCTTACGATGAGTGACCCCCAGTAAGGAATACCAGTAAAGACAGTTATGGATTCCGCATGAACTGTAGACACGATTCCAAGCAGGAAAGTCAACAGACCAATCATTACCTGGACAGTCTGTGGGGGACAAGAAAAATGTACAAGAGTGTCTTTTATAAAGTAAAACCATTTCAAATTTTGGGAATCAATATAAAATGTACAATATAAATTTATGGTGACTGTAGTTATGGACTTACGATTGTACTAGAAAAAAATATCCCAAAAAATATTCTACAAGCATGGAACTCTCATTGTATGAATTCACATACTGATTTGCGTTTGAGCCAAATTTGTCCATTAGTTCACATTTTTTTATAGTTTGCAACTCCTAAAACATTCTTTGTGACTTTTATGTGACTGGTACACTGTAAATTTTAATCTGTAAATAATAAACCTCATCTTATATTGGACTTCATCATCTTACATTGCGTTATCACCAAGGCAATAAGTTTTGCAATAAGTACAATGAAAAAATGCTACGTATGCTTTAACGTACATACTCTTTTTTTAAATTATTTTTAAGAATTTATTCATGTAATGTTTCTTACTTCACACTTACATACGCACATTAAAGTCTATTAAGGTTTCTAAAAAAATTCCTACCCCAAGGGCTTTTGGTTGGCCTTTCAGAAATGCCTGAAGTCCATGAAGAGGAGAAACTCCTACTACCTGTTGGACATAAACAGGCACAGGAGCATTTGTCACAGTCCCAGCTGGTGTTGTTTGTGTTGGTGGTTGAATCTGGATGACGAGTGTTGAAGAGTTCACGGATAAGACCGTTTGGGACATTCTTGTTTCCGAATCTGAAATTTACCTATACAAAAATCATAGTACATCAAAACATGTAAATGTGTGTGTGTGTATATATATATATATATATTCAAAACAGATAACATACTATATAAATACAGTGAATGTTTAAATTAATCTACATGTACATCCTAGACATTTAGCAGATTCTCTTTTCCAAAGACATTTACAAAAGTACCTTACCAGCAATTATAGAATTTTACAAAATCAAAGAAATCAATTCATTAATAGCATTTAGTTAAAAACCAACTACAACAAAATGCAGACATAATGTAAAGATTGGTATTTGTATAAAGTTAGTCAAATTTAATGTAAGTATATAATATGTTTTACCAGAAACTCTCTTCAGTTTGCTTTGTAGAGTCACTTTGTTCCGTAGTCGCACTTTGACACTCCTCCTTATCACCTGAGCTTTATAAAACGCAAACCTGGCCACTGCTACCAGGAAATATAAAAATATCTTCCCTTTCATAAGATAAGATGAATTTACGATAATAAACAATAGTATTCATGAATGTTTTTATGTTGTGCATTATAACAAGTAACCTACCTGCTGGTTTAGAAACTGGTTTGTACATATTGATAAATAAACAAATAATGATCAGAACAGTGATTTGTGACCCAATTTATGTGGTAGGTAATGTGGATTTTACTAACTTGTTAAGGTACTTAAGGCTAAGTACAATATCCCATCTGGCCTGAACTTTAGTCATGACATAATTCTAGCCCTGTACCACAAAGCTAATGCAAATGTGATGGGATGTCTGAAAAAGGCAGAGAGTGTAGTGATAACTACTGATGGATGGACTTAAAGAGCAAGTCGCACGTAAGTGTAGAGCGCTGACTAGCTAATAGGAACGAAGGAAATTCTAGGGAGGCGGGACGAGTAAAATACACACAAATTAGAGGTTTGAATCAAGGCCACAAATAACATAAAATGAATTTTTATTGGTTTTTCATCTAGAAACACTTTAAGTATGATTAACATATAATAAACGAACTTTGTGCACAAAGATAAAATAAATCTTGTAATAATTGTTCTTGTGTAGGATGTTGTCACGACTGCTACTGTGAGGAACAAAGGAGCGCGGAGACGAAGGAGAATATCACGGGGAACAATCTTTATTCAACCAAATAAAGAGTCACAGGAAGGAACACACACGTAGCACGGCGATTGACGTTAGACACTGGACAAAGGAAACAAGGAACAGAACACTCTTTAAATACATGACTAGACAAGGGACACAACGAGGAACACCTGAAATCAATAAACATAATCAACAAGGGAAAAACTGGTTAATGGGTAGCACATGACACAAGACACAGGGCTGACAGATGTACAAATTGTGCAACGATCTTAATAAACATTTACATTATAATAGGTTATAGTTATCTTTAATATAGAAAATGTGAATGTGAAGAATTGAAAATAACATTTTGATCATGTTTTTATTTTTTTTGTTGTTTATTTGTTTTATTTATTTTTTTGTTTATACCTTTATTTTTAAAGAGACATTCACTTTATATTTGTATAACTATGTACAGAAAACACATAACAAATACACAGCAAAAAAAGTAAGTTTTTCATTTTATTTATAGTAAAATAATATACATATTATATAAAAATGAAAAAAGGTAATTACTACAGTTGTCAGACTTTGTTCCGTGTGTTGTGTGTGTTTTCCTCCCCCCCACGTGCTCTATGTTTATTTTTCTGCCCTTATTTGCTCCTTCCCGTTCCTGTCCTTATGTTCATTTGTTTCAGGTGTTCCCTGTTTAGCTCATTTGATCCCAGGTGTGTCCCATTAGTTACTGTGTATTTAAAGTGTGTTCTGCTTTGTGGTTTGTGGTTGGTGGCAAAGTCCTTGTACGAAACAAGAGACAAGAATGTTGAAAGGGTGGAAAAATGGACCCAGGCATGTTGGGTCCTTTCTCAATTGTCAACATTGATGGTAAAAATGTTGAGGTTGCCTCAGAAAAAGGCAAAGTTATTAAATTCAACATGGACCACCTAGAAAAGTATGTTGAGCCAGAGCCTCGTATCCCAAAAAGTGGGTCTCTTCACCCAGCCATGCACCACCCAGCTCCACACAGAGGATCACACCATCACCACAAAGCAACAGTCCCACTACCCCTACGTGCTCCAAATATTTGTGTTCTGCTACAACCGAAGACAAGCCACTGCTAACATCTTCTGCAAACACCACCCCAGCATCAAATCCAGAAGAGCAAGGTAAGTGCACATTAGTGGTGTAACCATTTTTAACTCCTTGACATCCATTTTACTAAGAAATGTCTTTTCATAGTGATTTGTGATATTTGGCAAGGCAGAAAACAGTCTGTGTTGTGGAGCAAGATTGGTCCATATAAGTTACTTACTAGAAACTTGATGGATCTGGCACCAGAGAAGATGTTGCAGAGTGGTAGGATTAAGTATGCATTCTCTAAATTATCCCCCCATAATCCAGTACTTTATACTTGACTGTTCTCTGACTGACTCATACAAACAGATTGTGAATGCCTTCTTGCACAATCTTGCATGCCGATTTAAGTCCTCCGGAGTCACCGACTATTTGATTGATTCTTATCAAATGACAGCCATCTGGCGAGTTAGCTAAAAAGGCTTAAACGGTATTTTCACTTAAATTAAAAACACAAAAGTATTGCTCTGTATGGTTGATCATGTTAACCACTTTCATTGTTTCAGCTGGATCCATCGGGCTATGATGTGCTTTTTGGGGCATTATGCGAAAGCAATCACGGGACCTTTATACTGTAGTAAGTGACTAAATGCTTGTGAACTGACAAATTTGGAGACATAAGTAGTTAATCATGTGTCCAAAACAAGAACTTTAACAAGATGTAGTAATCTGCTTTTTCCTTAAGGCTATGTACCCAAAAGAGGGGCAGTCCGTATACGTCGACCCTTTCGTTGCTATAGAATTAAGCATCAGGCACTGCAAGTAAGGCTAGTATGTGTAGTCTATCAAATCTGATGGTGATAAATTTTGCAATTATATAAACTAAGTGGTGTACTCTTTTACAGATCTTTTATGAGGGTGAAAGGTCTTAACATTTCAAGGTGGGGATGCCACACAGTAGTTCATCCCACTCAGCAAGATTCCACATCCTGTGGTGCATTTGATTGCAAAGTAAGTATAGTCTATAATTAGTCAATTATTTTAAAGTTGTTAATTGAGAGCTTGACTTAACTGTATTTTCACACCAGTTAGCACAGGCCCTTCTTAAGAAGGAAAGCATGAATTTTCCAGTTGATGAAGGAGGGGTTGTGGAGATGCAGAAACAGATTGGCATAACACTTTTAAAAGAAACTAGTAAGCACATTTTTTTGCCTTGTGAACCTGTTTTCAAACATTCTGTATGGTACACATTAATCACTTTCCTCATTGTCAAAAGATGACCTTTCAGACCTCTGCCGTTCTTGTGGAGAGAAGAATACAGTACAAGTGAAAGTGAACTTGACCAATGGGTGAGAGTTTAGTTAAACGTTAGAGTAGCTGTTCTCCTGAATCATACAATTTTGTATTTTTTTTTATTTTTTTTTTATTTTTTTTACGTTTCTGCATTTGACATTGAGAGCATAGGCCGCAATTTAGATATATTTTTGAGGGAAAAATGCAGTTTTAGAAATGTGGCTTTCGACGGAAAGATTGCTATCAAATAGCACACCTAGGTTCCTAATTGATGACGAAGAATTGACAGAGCAGCCATCAAGTGTTAGACGGTGTTCTAGGTTATAACATATTACATGTTTAAATATTATAGGGTTTTAGTTCCGATAATTAACCCCTGTTTTTTTTTTTTTTCAGAATTTAGCAGTAAGAAATTAATCGTCATCCAGTTTTCTTTTATCAACTATGCATTCAGTTTTTCAATTTGGTTTCATCAGCATAACAGTGAAAACTAACACCATGTTTCCTGATGATATCTCCCAAGGGTAAAATTATTTGTTGAACATCAATTAAATTGTTACTCTTAAATTGGTTTGGACGTTTTTGTATTTTCTAGTTCGGGGAACAGACACAATCTCTATAGTGTGATATCTAGGTGAAAGTGTCTCTATGTGCTGAGAATTAACTGAATTCTGTGACGTGAGGAGGCTAGTGTCACGATTCACTGTGGGAGGAACGATGGAGATGCGGAGAAACGTTCAATAGTCTTTATACCCTGTGATTCAAGTATTAATCCACAACAGAAAAACGGGAAACACACGACATCCAACAAGTAGACCTGACAGAAGAGAAATGCACAGACAAGAACTTATAAACACAGTCATTCTGTGCACCTGTGTTTGGTAATTGTCCTAATTAACTAAACAAGGACAGGAACATGACCAAATAAGGGAACACAGGAACCGAAACAGGGGCAAACCATAACAAAACAGGTCCATGATTCTGACATATCGTCCCCCTCCCGGAAGGCGCGTCCTCACGCCGTAGAACAACAGAGCAAGGGTGGGAACTTGGGAGGCGGCGTCAAATTGTGGTTTTTTGATAAGAGGCTTAATAACAGCCAGTTTGAAGGTTTTGGGGACATATCCTAATGACAAATTAATAATAGTCAGAAGAGGATCTATGACTTCTGGAAACACCTCTTTTAGGAACATAGATGGAATAGGGTCTAGCATACATGTTGTTGGTTTAGATTTAACAAGTTTATAAAATTCTTCCTCTCCTATAGTAGAGAATGAGTGGAATTGTTCCTCAGGGGATCTATAGTGCACTGTCTGATGCGATACTGTAGCTGACGGCTGCTTGGTTACAATTTTATCTCTAATAGTATCTATCTAAGCTTTATAATTTGTTTCTCTGTATTATATAAATTTTTATTTGTTGAACATCAATTAAATTGTTACTCTTAAATTGGTTTGGACGTTTTTGTATTTTCTAGTTCGGGGAACAGACACAATCTCTATAGTGTGATATCTAGGTGAAAGTGTCTCTATGTGCTGAGAATTAACTGAATTCTGTGACGTGAGGAGGCTAGTGTCACGATTCACTGTGGGAGGAACGATGGAGATGCGGAGAAACGTTCAATAGTCTTTATACCCTGTGATTCAAGTATTAATCCACAACAGAAAAACGGGAAACACACGACATCCAACAAGTAGACCTGACAGAAGAGAAATGCACAGACAAGAACTTATAAACACAGTCATTCTGTGCACCTGTGTTTGGTAATTGTCCTAATTAACTAAACAAGGACAGGAACATGACCAAATAAGGGAACACAGGAACCGAAACAGGGGCAAACCATAACAAAACAGGTCCATGATTCTGACATATCGTCCCCCTCCCGGAAGGCGCGTCCTCACGCCGTAGAACAACAGAGCAAGGGTGGGAACTTGGGAGGCGGCTCAGGAGGAGGATGGACACTCGGGAGGGGGCCGGCAGACAGAGACCAGGGAGGTGACGATGGAGGGAGGAGCCAGGGAGCAAACAGGAAGAACTTGGAGCAGGAGGAGCCAAGCAGGACCCAGGCCACAGCCATGATGGGGACCCACGGTGGAGCCGACGGAGGGAGGAGCCATGGAGGAGTAATGGCCGCTGGTGGCGGAGCCCGAGGCGGAAACGTAGAGCCAACAAGCCAGGGGTATGCCGCGGGGCCAGGGTGGAGCCGAGGGTTCTGGTGAACGAGGCGGAGATCAGCGGCGGAGCCGGAGCGACTGAGGATCAAGGTGGAGCTGGCGGGAGGGAGGATCTGGTGGGATGGAGCGACGAGGTGCAGCCGGAGGAGCGTAGTCCTGAGGCGATGGCGGGTCGACGCCCGACCAAGGCGGAGCCGGAGGGACGAGGGAGCCCGGTGGAGCTGGTGGATCGACGGGTGTCGGTGGAGGTGAGGGAGCTAGGAGCCGAGGCGGAGCCGCTGGGTATATTGTATATTAACAGGCACAGGAGCAGCAGTGTTGTTTGAATAGAGGGTTGAAACTGAATAGCAAGTTCAAAGGATGTGACATGTTTGACATTCTTGAGACAGGTTAATGAATCTGAAATTGACCTCATATTGAATCAAGACATGCAAAGGATATGATTATAAAATAGACTTGTTAAATAACAAAAAAAAACAGTCTATGAATTAACTTAGAACAAGTTAAAGTTTAGTATTCTATCTTATTTTCCGAAATGTTCTGTGGTCTTTAGACTGTTTAACACAATATTATAAATGAGTAGAGTTAATGTTGTGAGCTGGATGCTAGGATGATTCTATTAGACCCTCACCCTCATTAGACCCCTCCTCAATAGAGAATCTTCACAAATACTGTATTCCAAACAGATTGTTAAATGATGTAAATGTAAATAGATCCACCTAAACAGATGCTATTTTTCAAAGACATTTAAAAAGCGCTGTACCAGCCCTTATAAATCCACTTATAACCAAAACCATTCATTAATAAAATTTTAATTTAAAACAAAACTAAACAAACATGCAGACAAAAAGCAGTAGTCGTCAATTGTGGTTTAAGTATATAATATTGTTTTCCAGGGGGAAAAATCCAGTCCTCAGGTCATT
>NW_015644448.1:29064-50655 GCF_001515625.1 Sinocyclocheilus rhinocerous | reverse complement strand
ACGAGGTGCAGCCGGAGGAGCGTAGTCCTGAGGCGATGGCGGGTCGACGCCCGACCAAGGCGGAGCCGGAGGGACGAGGGAGCCCGGTGGAGCTGGTGGATCGACGGGTGTCGGTGGAGGTGAGGGAGCTAGGAGCCGAGGCGGAGCCGCTGGGTATATTGTATATTAACAGGCACAGGAGCAGCAGTGTTGTTTGAATAGAGGGTTGAAACTGAATAGCAAGTTCAAAGGATGTGACATGTTTGACATTCTTGAGACAGGTTAATGAATCTGAAATTGACCTCATATTGAATCAAGACATGCAAAGGATATGATTATAAAATAGACTTGTTAAATAACAAAAAAAAACAGTCTATGAATTAACTTAGAACAAGTTAAAGTTTAGTATTCTATCTTATTTTCCGAAATGTTCTGTGGTCTTTAGACTGTTTAACACAATATTATAAATGAGTAGAGTTAATGTTGTGAGCTGGATGCTAGGATGATTCTATTAGACCCTCACCCTCATTAGACCCCTCCTCAATAGAGAATCTTCACAAATACTGTATTCCAAACAGATTGTTAAATGATGTAAATGTAAATAGATCCACCTAAACAGATGCTATTTTTCAAAGACATTTAAAAAGCGCTGTACCAGCCCTTATAAATCCACTTATAACCAAAACCATTCATTAATAAAATTTTAATTTAAAACAAAACTAAACAAACATGCAGACAAAAAGCAGTAGTCGTCAATTGTGGTTTAAGTATATAATTATTGTTTTCCAGGGGGAAAAATCCAGTCCTCAGGTCATTTTGCCCCCCCCCCCCGTTGTTAATAGGTTACTTGTCTGAGATGAGATAAGGCATATTTTATGGCATAACTGTAATTGCTGATGCTGTTTCCCAGAATGAAGCAGATGACGCAGGTGGAGCTCAGGTGGTTAGGAGTGGTGATAAAACTAGCCACTTCTACAAGAACATAAAACCTGACATTTCACTACACAATACCTTCCCTTTTATAAGATAATGCATTTAAAAACAGTTTATCCCTTCCAATACTCACAAATCAAAATGCTCTTTTACTGTTAAGTAACATTACTAAATAACCTACATACATTGGGAATAACTTGATTTTTTTAATGACTTGATGTTTTAATACTCTTATGCCCACCCAAAAAGCCCTGACTGAGGTAAACACAGTTTCATCACAGCTTTAGAAGCAGTTTCTCCTCTGTTCAGTACAGGGCTTTAGTCTACCAGGGTGCAAATATTGTAATTAATTAATGTTCTCAGCAGAGTATTTAGGTCACATTTTGGCACTGCATGACATAAGGACAGTTCTCAGTAGATGTACGACACTTTGGGTTAAAGACATGACTAAAACAATATCAAATTGTTTGTTCTAACTTAGTTCTAGCATAATCCCTGTTAAAACAGTTTTACTGTATCTGTATTTAATTATGTGTTTAACATGTTTTAAGGAAAAAAGGAAGGCTATATTGAAGAATTAATGAGACAGGTCGATCACCCATGATTAAGAATCACATTTTCCTGTTTAATGAAGTTTTAATTTATATGAATGTCCTCCAGGACATTGGCATTCTCCTGCCAGGCTGTTGTTGTTTATTCAGGATATTTTATTCTTACAGATTATACAGTATTACACAATTACTTGTTCAAAACAATCTACCCAGATTCACTGATGATTAGACAACTTTGACTTTACTAACAAAAGAAAATCAGGAAATAGTATCTATTATTAGTGTCTTGAAAAGTTACTGTTTACACTTAAAAAAAAATATATATATAATTATTATCTGATCAACTGTTTTTTGTTTTTTTTTTTGCTTTCATTATCTCTTTTAATGAAAGGACATTAGCGGTTAGGGACAGGAAACCAATGGGAAACCCCTGTGCCCCATGAAAGCATCACACAGAACTGCAGGACCCAACCCCCAGCCACCCCCTTTTTGTTTGTTTTTTACTATTCATATTTATTTACTTTCATTGTATCTTGGAGGAATGTCTGCAGGATGGTGATGCATGGAAGGGTTGCTGATAACAGGTATCTGCAAAAAAAAAAAACATGATTAGCTATATAATGATTATTGAAACAATTACTCAGTGCTTTACACATTTCCAGTACAAGGACAATCAACACTAAATTCAAATAATGATGTTTTGTGTTTTTATTGTTTTGTGTACCATTTTACTCTACGTCCAATTAAAAACTGGTGTTTCAAGCTTCTCTTACCTCTGAGCTGTTAAGATCATGGAAATGACAGGGCCTAAAACCACAGGGCAGTGGAGGTAAAACTTGTGCAACATACGGCACCTTTGGAAAAATCCACATGTAGCATTTTATGTCTTCTTACTGTGAAATGCCATAAATGTAATAACACTGACAGACAGTTCCAATACTACAGGTTTTTTGATTAGTACAGACACTGCTGCTAAACAGAGACCCACAGATTCAGGTAAATTACAAACACTTCGATGTCTGCATATCAATGGCTCAAGCCTCCATTACTAGCTTTAAAATGGCATTTTGGAAAATGTCATCATAAATTATCAATAGATATATAAAATCTATTTATTATACACTTTCTTTTCCAGTGTAAATTGACACAACAGGGTGGACATGTTATGGTTTAGTCTTCAAAAATGAGGAGTAGAGAGAAAAACTAATACTTTGTTCTTGAAGTTGCTTTCTCTCCAATGAAATAGTCACTTCTAGCGAGTAATGTGATTTAAGGCATTATGCTTAAGATTTTAAAGGACAAGTAGCACCAATGTAACAGAGTGGAGTTTGAGTGACAAACTATATTAATGGTTTTGTACATAAAAATATGTATCACAGTGAATGGTATTTTATGTAATTTAAGAGAAAGGGGGAAATGGGAACATGGCAATTTGTCAAGTGCTTCAAAAAGTTTTTTTTTTTGTATTCTTAGGAACTGATAATTATGAGTTAATAGGGTATATCTATGTATGTAAAACTATGTGGTATTAAAGTTGATTAACATTTTAAGCAGTATATACAGTAAAATATTCAGTGATGTTTAGGTGTGTGACAAGATCTTGTGCCACGAGATCTTGCGATGTTAAAACATGACAATATTTCTTGTCAAGGTGAACAGCTGTCGGATATCAGCACGATTGCAAATGTAATATAAACGTTATACAATAATTCAATAAACAAGCGAGTCAATGATTCTGTGAGCCATTAATAAAAACAGTCACTTACTTCATTTGTGAATGAATCGGACATTTGAACAAATCAGTTGAATGAATGACTGAAAGATTTACTCATTAAGGCTGTGACCTACTAGAGGTTTTAGTTTCATATTTAGAGTAACATTAATAACCATTTATAATCATTATTTATGCAATATTGAATATTAAAAATATATATATTTTTTAAATATCAAACAAATCTTTTTGTAGTGTCTATTCAATGCTTTAGTCATTTAACACAGCGATTACTTTACATTATCTTTTAGTGGGGGCGTAATTTCTCAGCCAAAATTGATGTTTAATTAATTAGATTAATTAATCGGCGCATCATGTAATTAATTAGATGGAAAGTTGAGGAAAGGAGTTCAGTTAGGTGGTCACACACAGCTTCAATCAGAAGTTAGAAGCTCATGTGCAGTTATAAGGTCTCAAGTGACTGATGTGAAATCATATAGGAGAAAAACCAGTCAGGTGAGTTTGTGGCAATGCCTTTTACAGTGCTTGGATATTGTTCTGTCTTTTATTACATATGATCATTTGTTCAATGTCATCTCTTGAGCTAAGTGTGTCATCAAACCCCTAGTATTGTTTCATGGGGACATAAAATCCACCAAATGGTAGCAATGAATGAAGAGCTGTACTGTCATCATGTACAAATCGACAGTAAATGCTGCTTCTCACAAACTCTTTTCCGCAAGTGCTGCGAATTTAACCTTTGGAAACACAACGTGTGCTAAGTTCACTTTATTGACATTCACATCATTTCCAACGTTTTTGGGGACAGAAGACTAAAGCTCAAGAATTTTACATGTTAAAAGCTTGAGGGTTTAAACATTTGAAAGTGAAAAATTAAAATAAATAAATCTTTGTAATGTAACCTGTAGTGTTTGTTGGTTCTTGTAAAGTGTGAACCCAAGTATGAACATCCTCAAGTAACTATTATCATTTTATATACATATCTGAGTTTCAGCTGACAAAAAAGTTTGTGAACCCCTGATTTGATGCATTACTCACCTGTGGAGGAGGACAACAGCAACAGGAAACTTTACAGGCAAATGCTGACAGATATATGGAGAGGATAAACTGAAGCAAGGTGAATATCAGCAATACACTACCGATTCCCCAGAAGAGGGTCTGAGAGAAAATTCAACAAATAATAATAACACAAATGTATAATGTCAATGCCTTCTTGCATTATACATGATCACTAATAGTAAGAAATCTATAAGCTATTTCTGAAATATTGGGAAAAGACTGGCGAGATGATTGTGGATTAAAGGCAGGGTATGTGATTTTTCAAAAACACTTTAGCAAAACAAACTTGTAGCCAATCAGCAATAAGGGGCGTGTCTACTCATGATGTGGAGGAGAGAGCTTTCAGTACATGGGACGGACATTAGCCGAGCCGAGCGACAGAAAGATAGAGATGGCGGATAAAAAACAAAAGAGGAAAACGTCTGCGGAACGATAAGGCAAGAAGTAGGACCCGTGTAAATATCAGATCAGCTTTCCAGCGCTGGAGAGAACTCAAGGAGCGGAGGCCTGCGATCGGACGCCGAGGTTGCTTTGTTTCTTCTCAATAGGTGAGTAACACCGTGTCTACAACAGCTAAAGTCTGCCTACACTGGACGCGATCAAACGACCGTTGAAAACCATTTGAAATGTGTCAGCACGTCATAAATAGAACCCGGCAGCAGTTCTCTGTCGGGGATTTGTTGCGCCGCGCAGCTCACATCCGTAGACACGGTGTAACATTGGTTTTGCGTTGTTTCACAGAACTAATCGTTGCCTGGGTTGCGTACGTATATGTGGGGCGGAGCTATCAAAATAGAGGCAAGACATTTTTGGGGTAGGGGCGTGTTTGTTTTGGTGATTTCAAATATCAACATTGGCTACCAGAAATCACTTACTCTGCCTTTAAGGATTGACTTTTGACAAATGTACTGACCAGACAGTCATCTTATTGCAATTACTAAATAAATGTGAATGCAAAATTTGGTGACATACCTCATACCTTCCATCAAAATCAGAACACTCATAATCATTGCAGTAACTGTAGTACATTGGTCCTATAGCCAAATCCACTGAAATTATAATAAGGGCAGTGACTGCGGTTAAAGCACTGAAAATGTTCATTCCAAGTGAACCTCTCACCTATAGGCAGAAAAAAAAAGAAAACATAAAACACATTAATGAATTAGGAAAAACTATCACATTTTGTTATCATATCATGTTAACGTAGATAGAAAAATGTATTGCGCGTGATAAAAAATACACTACTTGAAATAAATAAACGCAAGCAGCAATCATCTGGGGTTCAAGCACCAATGGCTTATGTAGATGATTAAATGATCAAATTGAAATATGTCTTTTCAAAAATAATGTGTTTTCTGTACAGTCCAATCAATCTTCACTGATAGTTTAGGTCAGCTTAAACCTGGTCCTTGCAACCCCCTGATATGCATATTTTGCACGTCTCTCTTGTTTAACACACCTGATTTGATAGATGCCAGATCTTTTAATCCTGATAACTGATCTCTGGCTAAATTGGTTCTTCAAACAAGTTAGTGGATGTGATTAAAATATCTGGATTAAGTTGTCTGAGATTACTCTGTGTTGTCATGTTCATTGGAAAGGGCAGATATATGGATAGTGGAAAACCATGATCAGCAATGCTTTGGCTGGCGAGAAGACATCAACATAATGACATCATAAGATCAAGGAAACAGCCAAGCAAGCAAAATGTCATAAATGTTCCAATATATATAAAGTGTAACCATTTTTTAAACAATTCCCAAGTATTTTTCATCATTTCTAGTATTTGTATAGGATTTGCATTTTTCAAAAGTATTTGCAATTCATTTAATTTTGAAGTGTATTTGTAATACGTGACAGCATTAAATTTTCTTAATCCATAAGAACCATTTTAAGACATAAGGTGTGTTCGACTTCATGTGGCGCTGCACAGACTGATTGGCGAGATTTGCCACTTGCAGTCGGGGGCGGAATTAAAAGCGGATACATCAAGTCGGACACTTTCTGCTCCCGGTAGTGATGCTTGTGTGGTGTTTGATTACTCTGTCACAGATTAAGTGAATAAAATGCAATATTTTTAAATACACAGACATTTCAGAAACGTTTTCATGAAACAACAGAAACACTTTTTTTATATACTGCTTAATACAGCACCATCTGTCCAAGAATAAAGTTAAACAAACATACTATTTAAATAAAAATAAATTGGATTTATAATATACTTTTATCAGTGTTTTTGATAAAAGTGGCTCAATATAACATCATGACTACAGTAACTGAAGGTGTCAGAATAAACCCGAAACACGCATCATTGTTGTCATGTGATGAATTCGATCCAACCGTGAAACAGTGAAACCGTGAACCGAAACCGTCGTCATTAGCGCTCCTGCAGTTACTCTCGTGGTACTTTGATGCTATACGTCACAGTGACGTGGGTCGGCGCTGTCTCAAAAAAATTAAAATGACTAACCGGCATGTAATGTACTACTTTAAGTCAGTCGCCGTTCGGTCTGTGCAGCACCGCATGAAGTCGAACACACCTATTACTAACTGTGTTTAAATTAATTGTGCACTATAAAAGTATTTTGAGATCTGAGAAGTGATTCTGCATCTCCTGTGATGCATCAAATCTATCTGCATAAAGGCTCACAGTTCCAATGAATGCACGGCTCAGACAAACTGTACGTAATGTATGATTGCATACATTACATACATTGGATTAAGAACCGCTGGTTTAGGTTATAGTAAATATGCTGGTGTCAAAAGGGACAACTGGAAATTCTACCTCTTACTGTTAGTCCAGAAAAATAATCTGTATAATGTTTTATTGTCAAATCACAGGTCAAATTCAATTGATTGTGGAGTTATCATTTGTAGCTCAAAATTTTCCATGTCCAGAAGTATTTATCCGAAGGTCCTTTCCATTTTTATTATTTGATCATTTATTGTATAATATGTGTGGCTTTCTAACCTAATGTGCAATATTTTGTAGAACCAAAACTACAACCATGTAAACAAATGATTAAATATATTAAAAGCATACCCATCTATTTATACCATATATTTTGGTACACGCATTGTCATACTGTGCAAATATGTCAATTATCATAAAGGCAGGCCATTCAGACTTTATGTTATTAGTCGCTGTAATTTGATTGGCTACTAGTGGACATGTTTTTTTAGTTTTTTTTTAATGTAGGCAAGTCAAATTAGTGTTATGTTACAAGGAATTTCAGTTGTACCCCTACAGGTGCAATTTTGATGTATTTTGGTAAGAATTCTCAAAATAACCTGTAGTCTATGTGTATTGTTTCAGTAAGTTTGGGTGTTGGGCTTAGGAGATAAAATTAGCTCTGACAGACTGATTAATTCACTTATATCATCACAGTGATTCATTTAATCTAAAACAATTAGATACATTTTTTTTCTAGCAACATCCCTAGCTGCTATGTGCAAAATTTTGTGAAGACTGGACCAACAGCCTAGGAGGAGTATGAAAAATGGCAGAATTTTTATAGCTGGAAATTAAATGATAAGAAATACACTTAATGATTCAAGGGGGTTAAAATATTGTTTATATCAATTACTCCAAAATGCTAATCATATTATTACAATGCAACCTGTCTATATCGGGCAGTTTGAACCCCTAAAAGTAAGAAGTGTTGTGTACATACCAAACACAAACCGGAGGGTGAATTACATTTGTTTTCGGCAGCAATGCAGAGTGAACCTGCAATAATGTACTGAGAAGAGAGAGAAAGACCAAAATTGAGGCTTCTGTTGAAAAATTTAGCTTGAATTATAAAAGACAGATCACTTAATTGTAATTGTTTCTTACGATGAGCGACCCCCAGTAAGGAATACCACTAAAGACAAAGATGGATTCTGCATGAACTGTAGACACGATCCCAAGCAGGAAAGTCATCAGAGCAATCATAATCTGGACAGTCTGTGAGTGACAAGAAAAATGACAAAGTAAAACAGTTTCAAATTTTGGAGATCAAAACAAAATCTACAGTATAAATTCATAGCATCTGTAGTTATGGACTTATGATTGCAGAAGAAAAATACCCCAAAAATATTCTACAAGCGTGGAATTCTCAATGTATGAATTCACATACTGATAGAGGTGTGAAGAGTACCTAAAAAGTATACTTTAGTAAAAGTACAGATTCCTTACTCCATTACAAATGACAAGTCACCAATTCCAATACGACTTGAGTAAAAGACTTTTTAGGAGTACTTAAGTATTTTAGTCATACTGAATGTATGCTCAAAGATGCAATAGTCCTCAACAATAAATGCTGGCTTCATACTACACGATTTTAGCCCTGATTTTCAATTGCCAACAGTTTTGTGGAAATCGCAGGTAAATGCCAAAACTTTTTGTAGGCTACCATTTTTACAGAAATAAATCCATTCTTGTGCGAGAACGCCAATCTCTTGTGTGATCTCACATTATTTCCCGTATCAGTTCTCACTTGTTTTGTTGTGAAACATAGCTTTTCAATACTTCTGTGCGATCTACACACTGTGTAATGTGTGACCCCCCTGTTGCCGATCTGTTGTTAGTTTGCAACCCTTAAAACATTCTTTGTCTTTCACTTTTTATAATTTATAGTTTACCAGTTACAAAACTGTAAATTAACTCTGTAAATGCTATCTTAAATTGGTCTTTGTCATCTTATATTGTATTGTTATTAGTCGCTGTAATTTGATTGGCTACTAGTGGACATGTTTTTTTAGTTTTTTTTTAATGTAGGCAAGTCAAATTAGTGTTATGTTACAAGGAATTTCAGTTGTACCCCTACAGGTGCAATTTTGATGTATTTTGGTAAGAATTCTCAAAATAACCTGTAGTCTATGTGTATTGTTTCAGTAAGTTTGGGTGTTGGGCTTAGGAGATAAAATTAGCTCTGACAGACTGATTAATTCACTTATATCATCACAGTGATTCATTTAATCTAAAACAATTAGATACATTTTTTTTCTAGCAACATCCCTAGCTGCTATGTGCAAAATTTTGTGAAGACTGGACCAACAGCCTAGGAGGAGTATGAAAAATGGCAGAATTTTTATAGCTGGAAATTAAATGATAAGAAATACACTTAATGATTCAAGGGGGTTAAAATATTGTTTATATCAATTACTCCAAAATGCTAATCATATTATTACAATGCAACCTGTCTATATCGGGCAGTTTGAACCCCTAAAAGTAAGAAGTGTTGTGTACATACCAAACACAAACCGGAGGGTGAATTACATTTGTTTTCGGCAGCAATGCAGAGTGAACCTGCAATAATGTACTGAGAAGAGAGAGAAAGACCAAAATTGAGGCTTCTGTTGAAAAATTTAGCTTGAATTATAAAAGACAGATCACTTAATTGTAATTGTTTCTTACGATGAGCGACCCCCAGTAAGGAATACCACTAAAGACAAAGATGGATTCTGCATGAACTGTAGACACGATCCCAAGCAGGAAAGTCATCAGAGCAATCATAATCTGGACAGTCTGTGAGTGACAAGAAAAATGACAAAGTAAAACAGTTTCAAATTTTGGAGATCAAAACAAAATCTACAGTATAAATTCATAGCATCTGTAGTTATGGACTTATGATTGCAGAAGAAAAATACCCCAAAAATATTCTACAAGCGTGGAATTCTCAATGTATGAATTCACATACTGATAGAGGTGTGAAGAGTACCTAAAAAGTATACTTTAGTAAAAGTACAGATTCCTTACTCCATTACAAATGACAAGTCACCAATTCCAATACGACTTGAGTAAAAGACTTTTTAGGAGTACTTAAGTATTTTAGTCATACTGAATGTATGCTCAAAGATGCAATAGTCCTCAACAATAAATGCTGGCTTCATACTACACGATTTTAGCCCTGATTTTCAATTGCCAACAGTTTTGTGGAAATCGCAGGTAAATGCCAAAACTTTTTGTAGGCTACCATTTTTACAGAAATAAATCCATTCTTGTGCGAGAACGCCAATCTCTTGTGTGATCTCACATTATTTCCCGTATCAGTTCTCACTTGTTTTGTTGTGAAACATAGCTTTTCAATACTTCTGTGCGATCTACACACTGTGTAATGTGTGACCCCCCTGTTGCCGATCTGTTGTTAGTTTGCAACCCTTAAAACATTCTTTGTCTTTCACTTTTTATAATTTATAGTTTACCAGTTACAAAACTGTAAATTAACTCTGTAAATGCTATCTTAAATTGGTCTTTGTCATCTTATATTGTATTGTCACCAAGGCAATAAGTCACATTATGCAATAAAAACTATGTATGCTTTAACGTTTACAACTCTGCTTTTTTTCTTCTTCTATCATTTATTAATGTTCTGATTTTCTTACTTCACACTGACATACACAAATGGGAAAAAAAATCAATAATATGGATCTTTGAAAAATGTCTCACCCCAAGGGCTTTTGGTTGGCCTTTCAGAAATGCCTGTAGTCCATGAAGAGGAGAAACCCCTGCTACCTGTTGGACATAAACAGGCACAGGAGCATTTGTCACAGTCCCAGCTGGTGTTGTTTGTGTTGGTGGTTGAATCTGGATGACGAGTGTTGAAGAGTTCACGGGTAAGACTGTTTGGGACATTCTTGCTTCCAAATCTGAAATTGACCTATACAAAAATCATAGTACATCAAAACATGTAAAGAATGATTATAAAATAGATTTTCGATGTAAAAAAAATTGAAAATTATATATTCATTATATTTGTTATAAACGTGTTTTTCATATTGTTGAAACTTTTATGACTGCAGTTATGTCATAGTAGCTATTACAATTGGTAGAATAATTGTCATCAACTAGAACAACCTTCTTAGATCTTGAAAATAGAAAATGTACTATATGAAAAATAGCTTGTTAAAATTGATATACATTTAAGGCATTTAGCAGATGCTCTTTTCCAAAGACTATATAAATAAATAATCAAGTGTCCAACCAGCCATTATAGATGATACCAAATAAAGGAAATCCATTCATTAATATCATTTAGTTTAAACAACAACAATAAGATCCAGACATAATGCAAATATAGGTATTTGTATAAAGGTTGTCAGGAGTAATGTAAGTATATAATTTGTTTTACCAGAAAAAAAATCCTCTCTTCAGTTTGCCCTGTGTAGTCACTTTGCTCTGTAGTCGCACATTGCTTTTTATAGGGCTCAGGTGATTAGGAGGGGCCACTGTTACCAGGAAATATAAAAAATAAGACTTGATGTTGATGATTGTGTGTGCTCCACAATCAAGAGAAGACTTTGACACCCGTGACCCAGCTCCTGAATGACGTGAATTAAGCAACTGATGTTTGTCATATGCGTGATGATGCATGTTTTGTTGAGCATTTTAAAAGTAACTGAATAAGTACTTTCACCATGAGGTGACAGCTCAACACAGATTTTTATTTAATTGTATTTGCTAAAATGTCTAGAGAGACTTTTTTTTATAAATATGGTTGTAAATACTGAAACTTTATTTATAGCTTGAAAGTAGCTAAGTTAAGTAAAAACAGCAAAACTCCTACAGTGGCTGTGTAATTTAGAAATAAAAGTTTATTTCATACATTTACAACACAAATGGATACTACAGTACCAAAATGCTTATTACCACTGTAGCCTTAAAACCCAGTCACATGTGAAACTCAGCTGGCACCATTGCTTAATGAAGCTGGAATTGTGACATTCATTTGTGAATGAAGATATAATAATTAAATAAATTATAACATTTATACAGCATAACTGTCACGGTGTGCGGTGTATAGAGAACGCTTGAAGTAGAAGATGAACATAAACAGTCTTATTAATTCACACAGAAGGTAATCCACAGAAGGCAGGCAGGTAACACATGCAACACGTTAACTTTAACACTGGACGAGGGAACACAGGAACAGACTAGAACTAAATACATTGGCAAATGAGGATAATTAACGAGACACACCTGAACCAAATGATACACTCAGATAGAAAACCTGGTCACGGAACACATGGGGAAGGAAAACACAACAAAACAGTCCTGGGGTTTGACAGTTCGCCCCCTCCCGAAAGGCGCGACCTTGCGTTGCAGAGACAAAGGGAGGTATGGAGGGGGACTTAGGAGGAGGAAAAAAGGAGTGGATGTGGGATGGTGACAGGGGGTGGCGAAAGGGCTGGCAGTAAGGCAGGCGGACAACCCAGGTGGAGGTTCAGGAGGAGGATGGACTCCCGGGAGGAGGGTCCAGGGTGGAGACGACGGAGGGAGGAGCCATGGAGGAAACAAGAGGAGCCAGAGAGAAGACAGGATAGACTTGGAGCAGGAGGAGCCAGGCGGGACCCAGCCCATGGTGGAGCCGACAGAGGGAGGAGCCATGGTGGAGGAAGGGCTGACGACTCCAGGGGGCTGACTGACAGCAGCGGAGCAGGTGGTGGTGGAGCCCGAGGCGGACAGCCAACGAGCCAAGGTGACGCTGAGGAATCCAGAGGGCCAAGGCGGAGCAGATGGATCCGGTCACCGAGGCGGAGGCAGGGATACGGAAGGCCGCGGTGGAGCCGGAGCGACCCTGAAGTGAGAAATACTGCAAAATAATAATAATAATAACGCGACTAAACGATAATAACGAAATAACATTATAACATTTCATTTCGTCTCGTTTTGGTCAACGAAAATGAAGAGACATTTTAGCATAGTTTTTATTTTGTAAACCACATTTAGTCTCGTTTTTATTCGTCAACAATATTGCATTATACATTTAATTATAGTCATCGTCACATGACCAGCATTTACGTTGCGTCTCGTCTCGTTTTCGTCACGTGATAAAGGTTCGTTGACGATGATATTTAGTCATAATTTTCGTTGACGAAAGCAACACTACTGAGGACCAAGGTGGAGCTGGAGGGAAGGAGGAGCCTGACACAGCGGGAGGGATGAAGGGACGAGGTGTAGCCAGAGGAGTAGAGTCGCAAGGCAGCGGATGGTCGACGACTGACCAAGGCGGAGCTGGAGGAATGAGGGAGCCCGGCGGAGCCAGTGGACTGTCGGGCCATGGTGGAAATGAGGGAGCTAGAAGCCATGGTGGAGCCGCTGGGTCAACGGGTTGAGGCGAAGTCTGGGACACAGAGGCGGAGACAATGGATCCTCCAGCCACGACGCTGATGAAGACTGGCAGACCCACAGCGAATCTACGTTTATTTATGCTTTGATTTGAACGAAAACAACGTATCTGTGTGGTGCGGCTGACACAGGACAGCATATGCTGTTTGCGTTCAGTGGATACTCTCCAAAATGGCGCAACGGTGACTCGGAGGAGACGAATTGTTAAATAAAGTCATTATTTTTGTTTTCTTTGCGTACAGAAAGTATTCTCGTAGCTTTGTAAAATTACGGTTGAACCCCTGATGTCGCATGTATTATTTTACCGATCTCCTTGCTACATTTCTGGACGTTTATCGTGTTACATATATTGCTCTCTATGGGGGGGTCAGAGAGTTCTCAGAATGCATAAAAAATATCTTAATTTGTGTTCCGAAGATGAACAGAGGTCTTACTGGTTTGGAACTACATGAGGGCGAGTAATTAAAGACAAAATTTTCATTTTGGGGTGGAGTAACCCTTTAAACTAAAGGTTAAGCCTGTATTAAGAGAGAAATTATGCAGAAATAAAGATAACATTAATCTTGATTTTTGAAACATAAGTTTATGTGCATAGGACACATCATTTGTTCTACTGGAAATAGTAATGTACCTGATGCCTTTATCATAATTGTCTTACAGTAACTCTTTTAAGCTTTCTTTTCTAAAAGGCAAATAAATGGCTTATGACTCAATCTTTGACTTATCTGGTTATTAATACATATTATATGGTAGGAATGTTTGAGCTCATATTGAGTCAATAGACGAATGTAAGAGCTTTAAAAAAAAAAAAAAAAAACTGTTACAATGTGATGAATGTATGAAACATTCTTTGTGTAGCGTGTAGTGTAACAATACTGTGAGTCGGACGCCCTGTAATTCTTCTGATTTGGTGTACCTGTATTTGCCTCAGAACCTCCTGCAGGTTTGCAACAGCAACATTGCTGACCTTGGAAGTCTGAAAGAGCAGATATTTCTCCCATTCTCTCAAAGAATTATTCAACTCTCAACTCCACTAAATGTTCAGTAACTCTTTGCAAAATGCGGAGGATACATCATAATCGAACAGGGCGGAGAACAGTGACAAGAGTGCTTTCAAATGTAAGTATTAGAAACCAAAAAACATGGTTTCTTGAGTTAAAATCGCATTTGTTGAACTACTGTAGAGTAAACTGTTGAATTGCTGAAGGTGTAAAGACGCTAGTAATTAATGTAAATGTAAATAAACAAATCTCCACAGAGTAACTGTAAACATGAGCTATCTGATTTATTTGTCCATTAGTATTGTTGATCAATTGAGGAACATTTGTGTTTGATAAAAAGCAAGATAACACATCAGCAACTACCTCAATATTTAAATTGTAGCACATACAATTTTTTAATCTGGTCTGGATGTTACAGGGACGGATGAGACACACGCGTTCCGATGCAGAGTGACTGATGATGGGATGCTTCCATCAAAGGCTTTCAGTGAGTATACTACTGAAATGAATGAAACATCTTTTAAATCTTAAGTTGTAGTTTATTTTAATGAATTATTGTAAATGAAAACAGCTATAACAGCACTTTTTTTGATTGTTGATTTATATGCATTTGCTTCAGAGCTTTTGTGGTGGAGCAGAACCTGCAAGACAAGGTGATGGGGGTATTTGTGGAAAAAAAAAGGGAAACCATGAAACAAAAATAAAAAGTAAGATAATTTTGTTACTTCTAATACAGAAATCAAATGACATTGTGCTGTTAAAATGACTGCTTTTGTATTAGGTTTTGTAATCATCTAATTCCATGGATGAGACCCTCCATCACTCCACCTGCCCTTTTATAATTTACAATTGGAACTAAATGAAAGTGCAATAATTGTGTCTTTGCATGCACTTGATATAAAGCGTACTGATACTGTTACCATTACCCCTTTTCATTACCAACTTATTTAATAATCTTAAGACTTGACACTCTGGCTGAGAATATTCAACTTTTATTAAACTGAAGAATCTGTTTGTGCTAAAGCAAATGCAAAAAAAAAAAAACAGAATATAAGTTATAAGAATATAAGTAATCTTTTTCCTCTTTTTTAATGTTTATAAGATGTGATATACAAGTCAAAAGCAGCAAGCTGATTCTTATAAATATACAGAATTTTGTCTTTTAATACCAGTCTCTTAATGCATTACGCCACGTTAAGAATGTTTTTCACGTTAGAATGTACTAATTAACGAAATCACATACTAATTAACGAAATCACAATGTACTCTTTAGACAGTTTATGAATCGTAAGACAGCTATATATTATGTTATTATTGTTTTCTTTGCGCACAAAAATTATTCTTGCTACTTTGTAAAGTTACGGTTGAACCCCTGATGTCACATGGACTATTTTCGATGTCCTTGCTACGTTTCTGTGCCTTGATCATGGTAGTATCCTTGATGTCTTTGGAGGGTCAGAGAACTCTCAGATTTCATCAAAAATATCTTAATTTGTGTTCCGAAGATGAAGGAAGTTCTTACGGGTTTGGAACGACATGAGGGTGAGTAATTAATGACAGTAGTGACATTAATTTTCATTTTTGGGTGAACTAACCCTTTAACAATAAGTCAAGTGTATACTTAAGTGTGAATTTAAGTATACTTCTGTGAAGTACACAAAAGTATATTTCTGAGAAGTACATAAAAAGTAGACTGAAAGTATACTTGAATAATTTTGTTTAAAAGAAGTATACTTATAGCATACTTGAATAAATTTCTTTTTTTCATAAAAACCTTTCTTCAGGGCAACTGGATGATAACTATTTGCGTGTAAAAGTGTATTTCTATCTGTCGGTTTGGTATGTAATGATCTTTTGTTCCATCAAGGTGGCATCTATTTAATTATTTTAATCAATATAAGTATATATTTCCTACTTGCACTCAATCTTTTGATAGAGATATACTTAATTATAACAAAGTATTCTAATTACACTTGGCTTGTACTTGTGTTTACTCTTTCATTACATTAACATTTGTATATGGGTTCACATACTGTCTTAAGCACATTTTGGCACCCAATAGAACAGATTTGAAAATGTTGACATAAATTAAACAGATATTTTCTGAGTATTTGATATTTTGCGTATTCCACTGGATAGTGTACATATTTAATTCAAATCGTAACACTTTCCCCACCATTTACAAAATTTTCTGTCATTTATGACACAACGCTTCCCCACCATTAATAGAAATCTACAACAATCCATGTTTTCACTGTTATATGGTGGGGGCGCTGTTACGCATCTTCTGAACAAGTACAGAATCTCCAGATCAAAAACACAGGTGAAGAAGAAACAGAAAACAGTGTGTGAGGCGTTGCTAATGCACATGTGAAGTAATGTGATCATCTTTTGTTTCTGTCGAGTCGGTCTCGCGGCTCGGTCAATTGAGCAGCACCAATGACAGGTCAGCATGGCCTGTTTGAAATTGTGTTAATAGCACAAATAAATAAATAGAACAAAGATACAAATTAAACAATGTTTACGTTTTTTCCAGGTACAAAAATTGAATAATCAAATGTAAAATAGCATTGCATAGTCTTCACTTTATAAATTAAACAGATTAATTCTTGTTAAAACTACAAAGTAATTCAGTAAAGAGCAGTGAGCGATTTTCTCCCATTTAATTTCGTGGATTAACATTAAGCACACTGACAGCAGCTAGTAAATTAGGCGCGGTCACTTTAACAGACAATGTATCCAATACAATGATACACATTCGATTTCTTTCTAAACTGTTTACGTTCACTTAAGATATAACTGACAGTTTTTCTGCTAATATTCACTAAGACAGGTATTGTGACAATTTTGTATGTATTTGTCGGTTCAAGAGCAAGAAGAGGCCAAACTCAATTCGGTGTTCAAGGGCTATGAACTGCATGCGCGCTGTATGCACAGAACACAGCGCGTGGGTGCTAAATTAAGCTTTTCACGTCATTTGTGTTTGCATGTTTAAATTGATGATGTGTATTTGTTCATGCGAAGAAAAGCTCTGTTCAGTGTTTGCGCGAACACTCATTTGAGTTCTTTATAATCTTGTGCTTGAATTCTTTAAACTCTTTTGAATGTTTAAATTAGCAAGGCTTAAAAACACTTGCAATTTATAAGCTTTCGTGACGAAGCGCAGCAGTGACCCGTCAGCTATCCAGAGCATCTTTTTAGGCTGGTCTCGGCCAGTTGGCTGAAATCACCGGGGGGGCCCTCAGCTCTGAGCCCCTATAATCGTCACCACCTTTCACCCCACTAGCAACGGCCCTGGCTGTAAGTATGCAAAGCAGAGATGTATTCGCTACGCCCACTTCTGAAGACGGGGCGAGAATATGCAGCTCATTTAGATTTAAACTGATACAAACCAAAACAGACAGACCCCAAAAATGACATTTTCCAGATGTTATAATAAATTATATGTGGGGCATTTTGAGCTGAAACTTCACAGACACATTCTGGGAACCCCTGAGACTTATATCAAATCTTGTATAAAGGGGCATAATAGGTGCCCTTTAATGTTTCGTTCAGAAAATTATACTGAAATCATGTAATCACACATTGTTAGTCTATGCAAGCAATTATTAAACTGTTTGTTCTGAATCTGATTCAGACTTTGTCAGATTTCAGTCACAAAGAAACAATAAATTGATCTGAGAATCAGATTTGTAAACAGTTGGAATCAAGTAAAAGTGAAGTAAGCATGTTTTTTTTTTTTTTTTGGTTTATTGATTACCATTTATGATTACCATAGTTTTAAAACAAATACCATAGTTAGTGTAGCAAAACTATGGTTAATTTGTGGTTACCATGGTTTAACTTTAGTAATCAGGTTTTTTTTGTAGTAAATTCATGGTTAATTTTCGTAAGGGTTTTGATGTGGATCTGAACCTTTTACATTCATTTACTTCACAAAACGAACAAATTATAATTTAACTGAAATAAACAATTACTCATTTACAACAAACACTGAAAATGTGTTAAATCAACTTTTTCAGTGCTGCAATACTAGAAACAATATGATATTATGTAACTAGATAAAGTTTGTATACAATCTTTGATATTGTCTTGAGAAAGTCTAGCCTGATGCTCTGAAAGTTGTTTGAAGTCATTTTACAGTGTGAACGGTTTTGAGTCCCTGCTGTTTCACAACAAACACACAGATCGCTAGCAAGGGTGTTGCTACGCAGTTGCTAGGGTGTTCTGGATGATTGCTAGAAAGTTACTATGGGTATTCTGCATGAATGCTATGCAGTTGCTAGGGGGTTCTAATGGTTGCTATGCATTTGCTAGGGTGTTGTGATGGTTGCTTTGTGTTTTCCTGGGTGTTGCTATGCAGTTGCTAGGGTACTCTGGATTGTTGCTAGCATGTTCTGAATGGTTGCTAGGGTGTTGCGATGGTTGCTATACATTTGCCTAGATATCGCTATGCAGTTGTGGACGGCGAACCAACATACAGTGAACTTGCACTACAGGCATCCCGAGTTAAAATCCCAGCTCAAGGACCTCCCACTTTGCTTCCTGTCAACTCTGATCTGTCATATCATAATGAAGGCTAAAATGCCAAAAAATACATCTTTAAAACAGAAATGTTATTTACATTTAGTCATTTAGCAGACGCACGCTTTTATCCAAAGCGACTTACAAATGAGTATTATTTCATTTATTAACTTTTTTGTTTTTATTTATTCTTTTACTTATTTTGACATTGTTTGCCCATGAACTCAATCATTGAAATTGGCTGCAGAGAACTGTAATCATAACCATAAAACAACATGAGAAGGAATGAACAGAAGATGAACAGAACTGGGCATAAACAGGTTGTGCATCTGGATATGGAAGGTCAAAGTTGAGCAATGGAGGGGGAGGTTAAAGAGCTGAACCCCAGGCCTGTAAGGAAAGTACCATCATCATCATGTAATGATCTTAAGATTATCGACCAGTGGCTTCAACATTCATGCTCTGCAAGTGCATGGAGAGAATGATCTGTCAGCAGCTCTCTCAGGCAATCACTGGTAAACTTTACCCTTGTTACATCCCTTTGTGATGTGGGGGGGTGTTCGGTGTTGTTTTGTAGTTCTTTTATTTATTCATTTTATTCACTTATGATTTGGTGTCCTTTTAGTTCTTTTTTTGTGGTAATAACAGTTTTTATACAGTGTATTATAATTATGGTCTGTGTGTAGATATTTTTCTTTTTAAATATTTTCTTGTAAATAATTGTTTTATTTAGTCTTTTCCACATTTTGTTGTAAGATGCGAAATGATCCCTGTATAAAATCAAAGTCCAGGAACTTACACAAAACAGATGCCATGCAACAAAACAATAAAACTAATCTGGAGAAGAGATCTCCAAAGAGAGTAAATGACAACACCCTGACCAAACATATCTCCCTGCTCATTTATGACCCCTTCTCCCTTCTCCCCTCTGTCCTCTCTGCCTCTCCCTCTCTCACTCTTCTCCCCCAAAAGGTTTCACTAAAAGTTCATTAAGAATATCCATATTACATTTACATTTAGCAGACGCTTTTATCCAAAGCGACTTACAAATGAGGACAATAAAAGCAGTCAAAACTAACAAAAGAGCAACAATATATAAGTGCAAATGACAAGTCTCGGTTAGTCTAACACAGTACACGTAGCAAGGTGTGTATATACACTGAACAAAATTATAAACGCAACACTTTTGTTTTTGCCCCCATTTTTCATGTGCGGAACTCAAAGATCTTAAGACTTTTTCTATGTACACAAAAGGCCTATTTCTCTCAAATATTGACAAATCAGACAGACAAATCTGTCTAAATCTGTGTTAGTGAGCACTTCTCCTTTGCCGAGATAATCCATCCACCTCACAGGTGTGGCATATCAAGATACTGATTAGACAGCATGATTATTGCACAGGTGTGCCTTAGGCTGGCCACAATAAAAGGCCACTCTAAAATGTGCAGTTTTATCACACAGCACAATGCCACAGATGTCGAAGTTTTGAGGGAGCGTGCAATTGGCATACTGACTGCAGGAATGTCCACCAGAGCTGTTGCCCGTAAATTGAATGTTCATTTCTCTACCATAAGCCGTATCCAAAGGCGTTTCAGAGAATTTGGCAGCACATCCAACCGGCCTCACAACCGCAGACCACGTGTAACCACACCAACCCAGGACCTCCACATCCAGCATCTTCACCTCCAAGATCGTCTGAGACCAGCCACCCGGACAGCTACTGCAACAATCGGTTTGCATAACCAAAGAATTTCTGCACAAACTGTCAGAAACCGTCTCAGGGAAGCTCATCTGCATGCTCGCCGTCCTCATCGGGGTCTCGACCTGACTGCAGTTCATCGTCGTAACCGACTTGAGTGGGCAAATGCTCACATTCGATGGCGTCTGGCACTTTGGAGAGGTGTTCTCTTCACGGATGAATCCCGGTTTTCACTGTACAGGGCAGATGGCAGACAGCGTGTATGGCGTCGTGTGGGTGAGCGGTTTGCTGATGTCAACGTTGTGGATCGAGTGGCCCATGGTGGCGGTGGGGTTATGGTATGGGCAGGCGTATGTTATGGACAACGAACACAGGTGCATTTTATTGATGGCATTTTGAATGCACAGAGATACCGTGACGAGATCCTGAGGCCCATTGTTGTGCCATTCATCCACGACCATCACCTCATGTTGCAGCATGATAATGCACGGCCCCATGTTGCAAGGATCTGTACACAATTCCTGGAAGCTGAAAACATCCCAGTAGCTAAGAAACCTAAGAAACCTACTAATGTCTTCATCTGTTTGCAACAAAAAAACTTTTTAGTTTTGTTGCAAGAATTTATGTTTTTTTTTTTTTTTTTAATGGTATATCAAAAAGGGTATTTTTTTTAAATGTGATTGTTGGTACATTTTACCAGTTTTTATCATACTTTCAAAACAAAAATTAAAATAGGAAAAATATGCAATATGAAAATAATTGAAGTCAAAATGTGTTTTACTGAGAAAAAACAAGATTTGGTTTTTAAAAAGCCTTTTTCCAAAAGGTACATCTGGAAAAAGGCGGGTCGTCTTATAATCAGGGTCGTCTTATATTCGGGCCAATACGGTATTGACTGACAAGTCTCCTGTCCCCATATTTGGAGAAATCGGAAGTGCAGAGGAATTGTGTGCGCTGTGTGAACATGATGTTACTGTAGTTCTAGACTAAATGTGAATGTG
>NW_015644448.1:27215-28804 GCF_001515625.1 Sinocyclocheilus rhinocerous | reverse complement strand
AAAGCTGCAATAATTAAATATGTTAAATAACACAAATGTATCTAATCCCATTTTATTAACCAATATTTTTGCTGCTGACCTTTGATGATCCAGTTCAACCATACTAATAGGCAAAAATGACTTTAGATAAACTAACAATTGTGCTTTGTTTTTTTTATTGCTGAAGAGTGTTTCTTCTTCTGCGTTCTACTGTACAGACGTGAATTTACTTTTGCTTCAGCCTGAGGTTTATTCATTACACTTTTTGGTGGTAAAAACAATCAAGCCCTGCTTATATTTAAAAAGTAATGCGAAGGTAACGCAAAAGTAATATAACGCATTACTTTCCCCTACCTTTTTTAGGGAGTAACGCAATATTGTAATGCATTACTTTTAAAAGTAACTTTCCCCAACACTGCACCTGTGAGGTGGATGGATTATCTCGGCAAAGGAGAAATTGATTTGGGCAGGTCATTCCACCAGGAGGGAACAGTTAATGAAAAAGTCAGTGAAAGTGATTTTGTGCCTCTTTGAGATGGCACAATAATACGCCGTTCACTTGCAGAATGCAAGCTTCTAGAGGACACATAACTCTGAAGTAATGAATACTTTCTGAATGCACTGTAAATTACACCATTTATTTATATGGGTCAGTGACAAAAAAAGGGTTGGCAAGATGAGAAATTCAAAAATCTTTTAAAAACTTGTTTTAAAAGCATGCATCAGGTAATTTAAAATGTACATTGTGTATTTATGTTGATTTTATGTAGTTAAAAATGACATTTTCACCGTTTTTTACAAAAGTTAAGACTGAATGTACCTGAAAATGTCAAATGGTGTAACTGCCAAAGAATGTGAAATATTTTATCCACCTAGATGGCATGTAAGTGTACTCACAGATATAAATACTTAATTTTAAAATATGTCTCTGCGGAATTTACGTATCTTCTTCTGTTGTATACCTTGCAGATTCCGCAGAGACACATTAGATTACAAAGAAAGCAGAGTCTATCCCTGGCTTAATCGTAACAACACGTTTTCAAGACCCTCACGTAATGTACGGTTTGAAGATGAGGCTCTGCATACTTCTGCATCTAGTGGTGACAGTGAAGTGGATTTTTTATCAGATCATACAAGCGAGACAGAAAATCATCTAAGAACGGCATGAAAATACCCACTTCGCAGAAGACCACTCATCGTGGGAGACGTGGTGGTAAGAGGAGACACTCAACAACCAGCTCGGAAGAGGGGAACCCGCCTAAAGACAATCTGATCTTCAATCTTACTGGTCAAGAATTACATCCTCAAGAAGTAAGTCTTCTGAATAATGGTCTAAGCTTTGTTCCAACTAAAGCTGTAGATCCTTTTGTCACTAAAATTGAATTGTTTAAGTTTTTTCGGACATTAAGATTGAAATGTTTGTACAAAAACGACAACGTTGATAAGCTAAATGCATATAATCACAATGGCCGAGCGAAATTCAAGCCTAAAAGCACCTTCTGTCCACCTGTGTCTAATCCATCTATTGAGACATATTGTAGGCTAGTGGAAAGGGATGTGACCAATTTACTCGAGCAGTCATCATTTCAGAACAAAAAGTCAAATTTGAC
>NW_015644448.1:22294-26995 GCF_001515625.1 Sinocyclocheilus rhinocerous | reverse complement strand
TCATCATTTCAGAACAAAAAGTCGAATTTGACTCGTTCTGAAAAAGAAGCTCTTGATGAATTGTGTAGAAATAAAGACATTGTCATCAAACCTGCAGACAAAGGAGGTGGTTTGGTGATTATGCCTCGAGCGCTTTACAACCATGAGGTTTTTCGTCAACTAGAAAATACTAGCTACTATCAGACTCTGCCATCAGATCCAACGACTCTGTTTCAAAGTGAGATCGAGGAATTTATTCAGGAAGCACATTTTCATCAATTAATTTCTGATAAAGAGATGCGATATTTGTTGAATCGTTCTCCGACTAGACCTGTTTTTTATGTCTTACCTAAGGTACATAAGAGCTTGGTCAATCCACCGGGACGACCTATAGTAGCAGGAAACAATAGTCTTACTGAACCTCTTTCAAATTTTGTTGATTTTGTTCTAAGACCTTTGGTCACTTCCCTTCCAAGTTATCTGAGAGACAGCTGATTTTCTGCAATGTTTAGCAACTCTACCAAATGTTCATCAGGATGTTATATTGGCAACTATGGACGTTACCTCACTGTATACTAACATTCCACATCATGAAGGTTTATTGGCTTTAGAACATTTCCTTGATTTGCGCGATGATGATGATGGTCTTCCGACCAAATTTATCATTAAAATGGCTGAAATGGTACTCACTAAAAACTATTTCTTATTTGAAAATCAATATTATTTACAGGTTGAGGGCACCGCCATGGGGGCCACTATGGCTCCAGATTATGCTCATTTATACTTGGGTTTTTTGAAGGACAGCTATGTTTTCAACAATAATCCTTTCCTTGACAACATCACTTTGTTTAAGAGATACATCGATGATTGCTTTGTTATTTACAAAGATTCTGAAAACGATCCCCAGTTATTGAATGTATTTAGTGATCAACCACTCTTTGTCTCTTCCAGGAGCTCTAATTTGAGGGATAAGCTTGTTTATGCTGACACCTACATCTCTTCTCCGACTACTCTTGTCGATGCCCAGGGTAATTTTCCATGTCACTGTACTTCCTGTACTAAGTATGTTAAATGCAAATCATTTACACATCCACGGACACTAAAAACCTATAAGATTAGACAATTGATCACTTGTAAGAGTACATATGTTATTTACATTATCATCTGTCCATGTTTACAACTATATGTTGGCAAAACTATACGTGCATTACGCACAAGAATGATTGAACACACAAGTGCCATTAGGAGACAGGATGATACATCTTCAATTTCTCGTCACTTTAAGTGTGCCAACCACTCTTTGTCTGACATGAAGTTCCTGGGCATCGAGAGGATTTTACCTCATAGAAGAGGCGGAGATAGAGAAAAGAAGTTGTTGCAAAGGGAGGCTTTCTGGATCTTTGAACTTAAATCTTTATTTCCTGAGGGTATGAATGAAGAACTAGAACTCTCTTGTTTTTTGTAAAAATTGGTATTGTTGTTACTGCTTTATCTTCTCTTTCTCCTGCTGTGTTTGTTATATTTGTAATGTTTGGTCATTCTTTGAAGTTGTATACTTGTAATATTCTGCTATATATGTGAATGATCAAACTTTCTTGGAATTCTGCTTGTGATTAATTGAGGTTTACCTGAGATAATTGAATTCAGCTGATTGTCTTTAATTGTTGACCTACTTAAAAAGGGTGACTTGTTTAAGTGAGCACTGAAAATAGCAATGTGCTGAAACGTTTGCTTGCTTGTGTCCATTTTTTTAAATTCACATGCACTTTGCACTTTTGCACAACGCAATTTATAAAAATTAAAAAGAAGTTTTGTAGACTGCTGAGCTTAAAGCCATAGTTCTCAGAGAATCCACATGAATGCAGACTTCATCCTCGCGTAGTGTTTCTTTCAGCACTCTGAGTATTTTGACTTGGTGATGCGAGTTGAAATGGTGCTTAGCGAGAGAGACCAGTTTCTTGTTAAGCAAAGCCAACAGATCTTCACACTTTCCGCTTTGTGTGACTTTTGCAAAGTTAGAGAAGTTTTTCTCTTTTTCCAGATGTGACTACTCTGGACCACTGCTGCCATGTTATTTCAGTTTCCTCCAGAGGTCCTTCAAACTCAATCTCATTGTAACAGCACTTCGCACAGGTGTGATACATGCATTGCTTGCTGGTAGTATTGCATGCAATAACGGCTAGCCACTGAAATACTGTTTGTCAGAAGAAAGCCTTTCTTGTGCAATTTGTCCACAAGCAGCTAAACATTTTCATGGCCTATGCAAGCACATGTATTTCTGTCAGTGTCTTTTGCTGGTATTACATAAAAAGGGCAGTATCTCACGAATTGTCTATATGACAGTTTCAGGTGTCACTTGATTGTTGCATTGTACTGTGCATGAAGCTCTTTCAGAGAGTGGAGCAGTACCCTCCTTTGTTTCTTGATTTTCTTTTTCGTCACCGTGTCCTTTTTGCCTGATGACATGCGACTGTTTTCATCCCTACAAAGAAAGCTGACCACTTCTTCTCTTCTCACTCTTGAGGTTTTCATTTTGTATCTCAGTTTTTTTTTCCATAACAGTTTTCTGTTTTTTTCTTTTGCCTCTCTAGTTTCCTCTGTATCTTTTGTTTTGCTATTTGGAGGTCCCTTTTAACTTTGCAAAGTTCAGACCTCAGACTTTCCCTCTCTTTGGACAGTGAGCTATAGGATTTATTCTTTCTTTCCTTGTAGGGGTTGATGATGCTTGCGGCCTCTCTAAATTTGGCTGCTCATAGTCATGATCATCAAGGTGATTATGCATGGGCTCAGGATTGTCAAGATGCTGAATTCGCTCATTTGCTGATGTGTTCATAGATGGTGGAGTTAAGTTGAGAACATCATCAAACATCCTTTAGTTTTTTTCTGTAGTTTCTCTGGTACTCTCTCCACTTTTCCCTCATCTTCTCCTGCTTTGTTTTGGAAAGCTTGGCTACTGGAATATGCTTCGTCTTTCCCTCTCTTTTGATAACTACAAATACAGTAGAAAAGTAAAAACAATTAGCCTACAGAGTGTCACAATACTTCAGTGGGGAAGCGAGGAGCACGGAGACAAGGTAGCTTTATCTTCACAATCTTTAATCAACCAAAAACACGGAACGTAGGGCGAGCAGAAGACACAAAATGACGTTAACACCGGACAAGGGAAACAAGGAACAGACAACACTTTGGCCCAATCCCAATTGTGCCCCTTAGCCCTTCCCCTTTTCCCTACCCCTCCATTTGACGCGTTCACGTGAAGGGGTAGGGGTGTCTCGATTCTCTTTTGGTTGGAGGGGTAGGGGAAGGGCCAGACAGCCCTTCAAACGAAGATTTTTCGGGACCACACTTCAAACGAAGGGGTATGAATTATCCCAGTGTAAACCGGCTTCAGCGGGAACATGGCTGCCCGAGCGAACAAAAAGACACATAAATGTAAGCATTTTTGGCATCAATAAAGATTTTAACGAAAAGTAATCATTTGTTTTATGTTGCATTCAATCGTGAGTTCATATTACGGTCATGTTACTCAAAGAAATGTTTGCAAAAAATCGCTAAAGTTTGCTAACGCCACAACATATTTTCATGTCTGATCAGGGCGATATCTCCGATATATATGTGTGTGTGTGTGTGTGTCAGTAAGCAGCGCATTAATATAGAACGGTAATTAAAGGCTCTAATGCACACACCAGTATAGGTGTGCACCAAAATCGCTGCATCACTCTTTAACCTGCATCACTTTTTGACTTTAACCTGACATAACCTGACTCTCTCTCTCTGTGTGTGTGTGTGTGTGTGTGTGTGTGTGTAAACTACCTTTCACTTCTTTTGGTAAGGTAATTGGCCCTTGCAACAGGATCAGCATTCACTTGTGCTCTATGACGAGCCACTTTCTCCTTGCATGAAAGTGGCATCTATTGGGGAAAAGGGGCTCTGTTATATCGTATTAATTATAAAAAATATAGAACGGTAATTAAAGGCTCTAATGCACACACCAGTATAGGTGTGCACCAAAATCGCTGCATCACTCTTTAACCTGCATCACTTTTTGACTTTAACCTGACATAATTTTGGTTAACATTTCTTTTATCGCTGAATTTATGTTCAAATATAGACACCCACTTCATTCTGCTACATTATTAACCCTCAATCAGTCCCTGGGTTCAATATGATCCCAATCAACTTTTACTTAATGGTTAAATGGTTCCCTTCATCTCAGTGGAATAAGATTTTGTGACTTTTCAACATTTTCTATCTGTATTCACATAAAAAAACGGGCTTGATTCGGTTGTTCTGAAGGTATGTAAAACTTTTTTTTTTTTTACAACTCTGGTCTTTGGGGTGAATGGGAAATGCAAAAAAATCCCTAAATATTTTTTTAATTTGTCAAAAAAAAAAATATATATAAATCCAGCATAAATCTAAAAATTTCCACACAAAAATGAAGGCCTGGTACTAGAGCACAAATGCAATGTAGAAAAGACATGCTCACTCACATGCACACACACACGGGAGTGACTGTAACAGAGGGCATTTTTATAGAAATTGGCAAATAAAATCAATAAATCCTGCATAAATCTGAAAGTGGCCACACAAAAATGAAGGCCTGATTCTAGAGCACAAATGCAATGTGGAACGAGCATACTCACTCACGTACATACACACACACGTGCACACACTCTCACTCTCTCTCTCTCTCTCTCTCTCTCTCTCTCACACACACAC
>NW_015644448.1:20716-21620 GCF_001515625.1 Sinocyclocheilus rhinocerous | reverse complement strand
TGACATTTCATTCACTGACGCTCTACAATCGGCATCACTAAACCCGGAAGCGCATATACTTACTTGCCGGCAACCCGCCAAACTAAAAGTTTGTTGATTTTAAGTTTGAAAATTAAAAATTAAAATAATTAAAATTAAAAATAATAATTAAGGTTCAAATTAAAATAATTATAAAAATAATAAAAAATATTAGCATTTTATTATTAAGTTTACTATAAAATAATTTTATTTGTATTTAATACTCCCTTTTATTTTAAAATAAAATAGTATTATCACACTTTATTATTTGGTTTATTATTTTATTTACAAAAAGCTAAATAAAGTGCAATAATATTATCACTATTATTAATTTATTTTGTTATAGTTATATTTGATGGGTCACACCATGTGCCGCCGTGTGAGGACCAAACCAAATCTCCAGGTTCTCACTGGTCTTTGGGGTCAATATGACCCCAACTGAAAATGAATGGGAAATGCAAAAAAAATATCTTAATTTCTTTTTTTTTCATTTGTAAAAAAAAAAAAAAATCAGATCCGGCTTAAATCTGAAAATGTCCACACAAAAATGAAGGCCTGGTACTAGAGCACAAATGCAATGTGGAAAGAGCATACTCACTCACATACGTACACACACACACACGCACACACTTTCTCTCTTACCATCACCCACCATTCATATCTGCTTATTGCAGTTGTTTTTTTGTTTTCTTTTGTTTTGTTTTTTGTTTTAGTTTTTTTGGGGGGGGTTTTGGTGTTGTTTTAATTTACATTTAAGTAAAATAAAATTGTTTTGATTTTTACTTTTTAGATTGAAAAAAAAGATGTGCCTGCGATCAAGTTTTAGTCACAAATTTATGTGGCATTATTGCAAAAGCGGGCACTTCAAAATACCTCAAACAACAAA
>NW_015644448.1:18995-20046 GCF_001515625.1 Sinocyclocheilus rhinocerous | reverse complement strand
TTAACTTTTATAAAGAATATCTCTTTGGATTTGAGACTTTAGTCTTTGCAACTTTACAGATCTTTATGCACCAAGAGCTTGTAACAGTCCAAAGAGAAAGGAACAATTTTAATTGCATCATATGACCCCTTTAAGGTTCAAATTAAAATAATAATAATACAAATATTATAATTTTATTTTAAGTTTACTATAAAATAATTGTATTTGTATTTAATACTCCCTTTTTATTTTAAAATAAAATAGTATTATCACACTTTATTATTTGGTTTATTATTTTATTTACAAAAAGCTAAATAAAGTGCAATAATATTATCACTATTATTAATTTATTTTGTTATAGTTATATTTGATGGGTCACACCATGTGCCGCCGTGTGAGGACCAAACCAAATCTCCAGGTTCTCATATGAGAACCAGGCTGAAAAGCATATGTGCACCACTGATAATATGATTATATTACATTATATTAAGTGAATGGAATAGAAATATGCATTAAAGCAAAACATTTCAAAAACACTCATGTTGTTTAACAATTATTTTATACTAGGCTTTAGTAGTAAAGTTGTGGATAAAGCACCACTTTCTCAGAAAAAAAAATACAACATTGAACACTTGAAAATAGTTACAAATAGTAGGTTAGTTTATATTACATCTTTAATCAGCATCATGAACTAGTGATATTTGACTAAATTGGCTCCTAACAGAAAGTCTTGTAATAGGAACTAGTTACACCATTTGACATTTCAATTTAAAGGCAGGGTATGTGATTTTTCAAAAACACTTTAGAAAACTGATTCGGGCCGAATAGCAAAACAAACTTGTAGCCAACCAGCAATAAGGGGTGTGTCTACTCGTGATGTGGCCCACCATGTAGTTTTTTTTTTTTTTTTGGTCTTGGTTTTATTTACATTTAAGTAAAATAAAATTGTTTTGATTTTACTTTTAGACTGAAAACAATATGTGCATGCAATTAAGTTTTAGCCAACTTGTGTGGCATTTCTGCAATTTTATGTGGCATTATTGGAAAAGCGGGCACTTCAAAATACCTCAAA
>NW_015644448.1:12792-18978 GCF_001515625.1 Sinocyclocheilus rhinocerous | reverse complement strand
TTCAATGAATCGCTGGCCGACTCAGTGATCAGCCGTAAAACAGTGATTCTGTCCAAATTCCCTATAAAATCATTAATGATTCCCTTTCAGCTAAATTGACCTGTTTCCCTTACAATATATATATATATATATATATATACACACACACCTGTGTTTCCTTGTTCATTTGTCAGCTGATGTCTCATGCAGATGGTCGTGCTCCTTTTTCCCTGCTCAAGGTTTCCTGTTTTCCTGCGTATCTGTGTTTTGTGAGTTTTTTCATATGGTTAATAAACTCTTCTGCACATGTATCTGCCTCATCTCACTTCCATTTGACCCAGCTTTATAGTAACATTGGTTCAACATCACTTTTGCACCCGCAATTTATGTTGAAACAATGTTGCTTCATTACGTTGATTCAATGACAATGTCATTGATTTTTTTGCTGAAATCTCAACTTTGTTGACATTGCAACATTAATTGCAGGTGCAAAAGTAATATTGAACCAAAATCACTTTGTAACATTAATTCAATGCAATTAGCGTTGACGCATCAACATTGACTTAACATTGTTTCAATGGTTGCTTGCTATCTGGGAAGGGACTATCCAGACTTTCATCAGCGACAGATGCAAAAGCAAACATCTGTCATGATATGGGGGTGCAGCAGAGCAAACAGGATGGGTGACTGGCATATGTGTGAAGGTACCATTGATATGGAGGCATATATTGGGATTGTACAGAGACATATACTGCCATCAAGATGATGTCCATGGTTATTAGATCAAGGTAATGGCAGGTCTTATTCTGCATGTGCTACAACAGATTTTGTACACACAGAGTGTTCTTATCTTGAATCTTATCTCACAGGTAGGTGCTTTAAGATTGCTTTTGGAGAAGTATCCAAAGAACTTCAACTGGTCACAGGGGTTCCTCAGGCATCAGTTCTTGGACCCCTCCTCTTCTTAATATACACTACATCACTGGGACCCATTATTCAGGCAAGTGGTCCTTACTACCATTGCTATGCTGATGACACAGCTCTGTTTTGCATTTCAACCAGATGATCTGTAGCTACACAGATCTTAGACTGCCTGGAGGACACCCTGGCATGGATGAAAGATGATCACCTTCTGGAGACTTGGTGGAGCAAGAGACCAGAGTGGATCAGGCAAAGTGGGAGACCAGGGTGCAGCCGGCAACCAGGGTGGATCAAGTGACCAGGGCGGAAACAGTGGAGCAGGACCATCATGGTGGCACAGACAGGGCTGGAGACAACCACGGGGGAACAGAAGACCACCACAGTAGAGCAGACAGGACCAAAGATCTCATAGTGAAGCAGATGGAGTAGAATTCCACCATGGTGGGACAGATGAAATCGTAACAGCACAGAGAGGTTAGAAACTGCCTATGTGTCCTTAACAGGACAGGCAGAGAGTTCAGGGGCAACCTCCATGGTGTTTACTTGGAAGGCTGAATGTTCAGAGAGGACCTCCAAGGCCGTGACAGGACAGGCAGAGGATTCAAAAACGGCCTTTGTGGCCATGACTGGGTAAGCAGAGGGTTTAGAGACCTCCTCCTTGGCCTTGACAAGGCACACTGAGGGTTTGAGAACGGTCACCGCTGTTTCGGGAGAATCTGGAATGGATGCCGCCACCTTGGGAGGATCTGGAGTGGACACTGCTACCTCGGGAAGATCAGGAGAAGTGTGTACAGCCCACACACACAAAATGGCAACTGCCATTACTGGAAGGGCAGCAGATTGTGGATGCCGGCCAGCCGTCCGTATCAACATCAACGGAGGGTCCGCCACACTGGGCACCAGTCCGCCTCGAGACGGGTCCAGTGGCCAAGATGGTGGAGGCCGATAACAACTAACCAATAATTGGCGCAGGAGGATAAGCTGCATACCTGCTGAATCCACAGTTGACGGTCAGTTGTTCTGTAATGTTGTGGAAGCAAGGGTAAACAGGCAGAGGCGAAGATCTATTTGCAGGCAGTTAAAAAAATGAAAAAAAAAACACCAAGAACAAGAAACAAAACGCCAGCAAAACAGCAACCATTACAATCAAACAACTGACAAAGCACAAGAGAAACACAAGGGCTATATATACACAGGGGGCTAACAAGCTTGACAAGATAAGATACACCTGGGGAGACTAATCAAGGGGAACCAATGAACAAATGGACTACATTATGACTACAAAAACATGGGAAATAGAAAGTGACAAGAGTCCAAGACAAGACACAAAGAACATATAATATGGAGGTTTACACTACACAACATCAGAAAGATAAGGACCTTCCAACCGTGCATGCTTCACAACTTCTTGTCCAGGCCCTTGCCATTTTTAGGCTGGACTAAAGCAATGCTCTTCTGGCTGCACTTCCATCATGCGCAATCAAACCTCTACAAATGCAAAAGAATGCAACAGTATGACTGGTCTTCAACAAGCCCAAGAGCCCACGTCACACATTTCTTTATCTCTCTGCATTGACTCTTGGTTGCAGCTCACATCAAGTTCAAGACACTGATGCTTGCATACAAAACAGCCACGGGCTCTGCACTTTCCTACTTCCACTTGCTCTTTTAAGTCTACATCTCCTCCAGAAACCTGCGGTCGGTGAGTAAGTGTCGCATTTTGGTACAATTACAGACATGCAAAAAATCAATTTCCAGAACATGTTCATTCACTATTCCAAGCTGGTGGAATGATCTTCCCAACCCCAATCTGGAACGCCAAATCCCTGACAATATTCTAGAAAACTCACCTCTTCCATGAACACTTAATTGCATCCTGCTAAAACAAAAATAAATACTATTTCCACTACTTCCTTAATTCCTCCCTATTCTAGTTTGTATTTTTGTAACAATGTCGGACATTTGTAAGTAGTTTTGGATAAAAGCGTCTAAGAAAATAATAAATGTAAATATGCAAAAAATTTTGATATTTGGATGCTGTTCAGTGAAGCTATGTAAACAAATAAAATGGAGCAGACGTGACTGAATATGAAAATTACAGATTAATTTTGCATGTTGCACATTGCCACATAGTTTCAGTTTAGTTGACAGTGAGAGATGGCACGAAATTTGACGAAGGCGGCCACCTTGCAATTCTTTATGCAGGAAAAACCCTGATCTCTCATGTACGCATGCATCACCAGATCGTTTTATGAGATCATAGATTTGGTTTAGATTGCAGCATTGATGGACAATTTGTATTGTGACCAGGATATATCATATCATCCAGCCCTACTCTGTGCCTCCCCTGATGTACTCTGGCACTCCTTCATTTACATTTTGAAAACCCCTGTCTTGCTATATAAAGATTAGTCATGCAGACAGTATTTCAAGTTATGATGTTTAGGCCAAAATGCTGATGTTGCTGATCAGCCACCTAATGACTGCTCAATCAAATACAAAAAACTAACAGTACTATGATTATTGTTGGATCTTATGATAAATTGTTTCTGATGTTCTTTGTTTTTAAGTTGCTTTGGATAAAAGCATTTGCTAAATGAATAAATTCAAATGTAAACTGTAATCTGCATCAATTCATCAACAACAATGTCCAAATATTTAGTCTGCTTTTTTGTCAATTAATTTTTCAAATATCAATAATGCAAAAATATGTGTATGCTAAAATGAACTGAAATTAATAAACATACATTTTTACTAGTGCTGGGCAATGACTAATCGTGATTAATCACATCCAAAATAAAAGTTTTTGTGTGCATAATATATATGTGTGTACTGCGTATATTTATTATGTATATATAAAGACACACATGCAGTATATATTTGTATTTACATGTATATATTTATAGTCATACAATTTATATTATATATAAATACATTTAATATATAAACATAACATTTTCTTAAATATATACACGCATGTGTGTGTATTTATATATACATAATAAATACACACACATATATTATATGCACAAAAACTTTTATTTTGGATGCTATTAATCACAATTAATCGTTGCCCAGAACTAATTTTTACCCAAATATTTAAAAACATACCATTAGTCTCTGAGTTAAGCTCCAGAGGTCTGGCTCCATTGGTGTCTTTATCACTGTCAACATCCTGATCGTCATCCTCATCTGTAAAATCTTACAAAACACACAATGGCATAGTATGTTTAACTTCAATTCTTCCATTTTAGTAACTACTCAATTTATAAAAATAAAAAAAACCACTTTGATTAAACAAATGTTTATTTATTACATTTACTGTATATTATACTATTAATTACAACTATACCTCTGATTTCATCAAGAGTTTTTCCTCTTAGTTCAGGAAGTTTACCCTGTTCAAGGGCTAGAAGCAGTTTCGAAATGTTGGCCACCTGAACTGTTGCATCAGGTAATCTATAATATTCACGATGCACATTAATATTGTGGCCTAAAAAGTCTGCTAGTTGGTCCATTTCATTATTTTTTAGATTCAGAATTTGTGAAGTCGTTGCCACTTGTTTCCTCAGTTGTGTGGCTCTTATGGCGCTTTTCCACTGCGTGGTACGACTCGGCTCACGGCTCAGTACGGTACGACACGGCACGGCTCGGCTCAATTGAAGAAGCCCAAAATCATTTCTCACCACACGTGCGATTTCATCTTCATTCATGTGACTCAATAATTTCATTAACCCGTCATCAATTTTTCCAGAGAATGCAGACTTTGCCACTCCTGCAATACCAAGAATCCTCTCTCTGCCTCCAGTAGCCGCGTGTTTTTTTGCTGGTTTGCATTTGCATCTTCGCACATGCCTCCAAAGTTCCTGACGCACAAACATTCCCATACAGTGCAAACAATACTCATAATTGTTGTGTATTAAACCTGTGCATTTAACTGCTCGTCGTTTTACTTTTAATGTACCTTCTCCTTTTTTAAGGACATTATTGTTGTGTTTGAAGTTGCCTCGGTTTCTCAGGTTTTCCAAAAGTTGTTTTCTTTTTTTGGATCCAACAGATAAGCTAAGTGCCTGAGCTACTTCCATGTTTTCTTGGGCATGTACTTTAAAATGTCGTGTGATTTTTGATTGTGCTTTTCCACAAACGAAGCAGAAGTTCTGGCCAGCTTTACTGGCTTTTGAACAACTGGCGATGTATTGTGTTGTGTTTGATGTTGTATTGTCAATTTCTGTGCAGTCCATGGAAACAGACTGATACTGGGGCGTTAGGACCCACACAGACCACAGGGTGAGCACCCCCTGCTGGCCTCACTAACACCTCTTCCATGTTCTTGATCATATATGGTTGCATCCAGTGTCGTTTTGTCACATGCCGTTGACTCATCCAGTGGACTACTGACTGAATGTTCCTGTTCACTGTCCGTTTCAGTATCAGATGCAGAACAGGGAACCTATTCCTCTCCAGATGACATTTCATCTACTTCACTTTCATCAGCTGATGCAGATGCACTCTGAAGAAACACTGAGAAGTAGTGTTATAAAATAGAATTTCATATGCATAGAAATGTGTTTAATATATTTGGAGATGTTACGAACAGCAAGTTAAATCCCTACTCAAAGAGAAATAAACTGGTCCATAACAGTTAACAGGGATCCATCTAGGAAAGATCCCTTAGGATCCCCGCTCTCATTCTTTAAATTGGTCAACCACAAAACACTTAAAGTGCAAATAGAAGTAAGTTTATTAACAAAAAAAACAAAGGAACATCATAAACTTCGGTAGGGACAATTTGCCAAAGTAAATTACAATAAACAAAACTACTACTAAACAAACTAACCGAGAAATCAGATAACAAGAAAAATACAAGTTCTTACCTCCCTGCTAACATAAACAGGCACCCACCTCCCTACCAAGCTCCACTTAACAATGTCCAGGAAGTAAGCAACCAAACGTAACAGATATCGAATACAACTAAACTGTTACATAATTCAATGATTGACAACAAATGTCTAAATTAGCGATCCTTTCGCCAACACACGTCACACAGCGGGTACAACAGTAGCCACCAAGAGAGCGGGGAGCCAACGATTCCTTCCACCGGATGGCTTAAGTACTGCGGCAATCCTTCCTGACTCCAACCAATTCAGTCCTCCTAATCAGCTCCACCTGTAATCAATTAGAGCGAAAGAGGGAGAGACAAAGAGAAACACAGGGGAAGACCTATGCACGCGCACACGAACGAGTGATATGCCGTTTCCCTAGCAACACACGAATCCATTCGTAACA
>NW_015644448.1:5175-9549 GCF_001515625.1 Sinocyclocheilus rhinocerous | reverse complement strand
GCGGGGAAAGACAATAGACAGGAGAGAGCACATGGCAACAAACAAACACAACACAAGCCATGTGCTCACAGAAAACAGTCATCTGGTGGCCATCCTGGGCACACCCGCTGAAGACTGTGACACTAACTCGTTCATCAAATTGCTTTAAATAGTATGATCTTGTATCATATTGATATAAAAATACAAAGAGTAAGAAAATATATTCCATTTGTTGTAATTAACAACATGAAGTGCATTGAACATTATATTATGTCAAGGTTTCCCAAACTGGTGTTTGTGAAGGAACTGCAGGAGGTTTATGAGTTTAATGAAAAACTAATAATTAATTAAATAATAAAAAAAATTTAAATTACAATATAGTTTTAAAATCAATCAAAATAAAAAACGTATTTAATAAAATGAAATAATTTGTTTACCTGCATGTCATGTGACCATAACCAACGTCACGATAACCAATGAGCATGCAAATGTGATACTTAATTATTAAAATATATATTTATTAAAACCATGTTAGGTGAAAGCGAATCAGTTGACAAAAAAGTTTGTGAATTTGTGCGTTTTAATGTGTCTGAAAGACAAAAGCCTTCCAAAGACATAGAAATACATGTTTAAATTAGCTACAAAGTGATAATTCAAATAAAAATCAGTGTTCATCAGTAGTGGATGCAATGTTGAAACACTTCTTAAACCTGAAATGATTTTTGTAAATTCAGTGGTCAAATTCGGTGTCGCCATCTGACTAATGACTGATCTTTGTGTGAATGTCCACAAAACTTGAAGACTTTCTGAATGTATGTAAGCAATAGGCTATTTTAGAAAGGAAAATTAAAAAGATGAAGAGAAATTAGGGAGAATCAATCAAATAAGTTACTACCCAGCTCTGACAATGGGTTATGGCTATGTCTTAGTTTGATGGCTGATCAAAATAAACAGTAAAATAAGTGACTTTGAGCAATTCACTACGAAAGGGCACATTTCATTTAGGAAAACACGGTAAGTGTTTTCATTTTTGTCATGGTCACAATTTCTGTTATTTTAAACGAAAATACCAATTAATTTTCACTTGGTTGCAAAGTACAAGAACTAAAGTAGTTATCATGAAACTCAAACGATAAAACATCTTTTAAAATATGATAATGGTGTGGTGTGGGTAAGGAGGACTGATATTGGGTGATAGAGACAGGCACATAGTCAATGTTCAAATTTAATAGGAGTTAAGATTTTGGCTTTGTGCAGGCCAAACAAATTGTTTCACCCAAGATTCAGTAAAGCATTTCTACATCTCGCTTTGTGCAAAGGTGCATTATTATACTGGAATAAAAAACAGAGCCTTACACACTAGGGGTGTGCAATATACAGTATATTGTCTATAGGGCCTTTCGCACCGCTAAATCATGACTTTAAATCATGGTGGGTGAGAGTGTTTTCATACGCATTTGGCCAATTAATGTCTACTTACGTCACGATTAGTACCAGTTGTGCTGCTTAGACCCTGCTGTAGGAGCTAATTTGGTTCTTGAAAAAGGCAGTCCGGTACTAAAATCGCACCCCGTTCCAGCGGTGCGAAAACGCCAAAAAGTGGGTAGTTCCACAATTAGTTCTGGTACTATGAAAAGGTTCCCGTGGTGCGAAAGGCCCTTATGACAGTGGGCCTCAACTGAGGAGGCACAACCCCCAAATAACTTGAAATTATAAGTATATTCAATTCACCAATTTAGAATTAGTGTGTTAAATAAAAAAAATTAAAAATAACAGCACCACCTCTCTTGTACGTATTCTGTGATATTGTGTTGTGGAGCAACTCCATCCGTTTCTCATCACGCTGTGTGATATACAGACTGAACGATGGCTCAAAACGCCGACCGCTGTATGAACAAACTGCCATCCAAATGTTTTATTAAGGAGGACTTACCTGAAACTACTGGTGTCTCCATTTCACCTGGCCTTTGTGCACCCTTTGCTTGCTCATTGGCTTCAAACATAGCTTTCTGTAGAAAAATATACCACATTTCATTACACCAAATACACAAAATAATGTTCTTTTTAGCAGCATCATATGACCCCTTTAAAGAATGGCAATCTTTGATGTTGCAAACACACAAAAATAATCTAATATAATTACACTCAGACCAGCTTAAATAAAAGAGCTGCACCTCCAAACCTCTTAGTTATTGAAAAAAATGTGTTTAAATTTGTAATGAAATTAACACTCATGCCTCATGTACGTCATCTTACATTTCATTAGGTGTGTTCGACATCAAAGCACCACGAGAGCTATTCAAAAGAATTCGAAAACACCTACACAGTTGATTGGACTGAACATTAGCCCCGCCTCCACTCAGTCACACCAGCCAGAGCCTCCTGATCCACTAACTAACTGAACTGTAGTAAACGCGATATAATGGCGATACACGGATAATGACTGATAAAACTATGTTTTTACTAGCAGACAACTACATTGGATACTGGCACCTGTGGAGCAGCTAGCAGCAGCAACAAACTGCTCCTCTCCCTCAAGTCTTGACTCGGGAGTTTCTCTCTCAAAACTTTCTCTCTCTGACTCCTCTTTATTTTCTCCTTCTTTGGCCCCCTCAGAGACATGGTTTCCTACCTGCACTCTTGTTTTCTTTATCAAAAAACGGTCCATCTCATCTGCTTGGGGGGCTAAACCGGGGCTATTAAAAATTCTGACGGGGCTATAGCCCCCCCTAGCCCCGGTGTAGCGCCGTCACTGTACTGTAACATTAGTTAGTGTTACTTAGACGATGCTGTGTCCTCAAAATGCCTTGAAGACTCAAATGCAGCCTAGTTTGTGATTCCAATCCGTGCCCGTGAGCAATGCGTGTGAAGTGCAGATTCCAGTGCGGGAGAGGTGGGTCTGACTCCGGGCTACTTTTACACTGTTGCCGCGCGTTATTATTCAAGTTAGCAGTTAGCGGTTTTTCTCCATTTAATTTTTGGTTTTGTGCTGGCAATCCTACTGGTATATTTTGCATGCTAAGATAGGAATCTATCCATTGATGTGACTGGTTATTGAAGTTTGTGACGTAGCAAAAAAGGGCTATTTCAAACCGCGTTTCTGAGACAGCCTTTGGGAAACAGTTTTGAGGTGAAAATACTCAGCAATGGTGTTGATTATTGCACTGGCACATGGTTTGTCTAAAAGCATATTAAAAATACCACATAGACAAATAAACAACATAAAAAAACTAACTTGATTTTCACTACAGGGGGACTTTAAAGCATGATATGAAATGGTAACACTTTACAATAAGACTCCATTTGCAACATTAAGGTTGATAAAAGCTGTAGTATTGTTCATTGTTAAAGTGTGTTAATTTCAACATTTACTAACACATTTTTTAATTTTAAAGTTGCTTCTATTAGCATTAGATAATGAACTACAAACTAAATTTAATGATCAACATATAATTAATATTAACGGAGTGTCTTACACTTATTGCAAATAACCCGCCTTGTTGGCAGAGGCTATTTACACTAACTCCGCCCACCAATTGTGTGATTTGCTAGGCAACATTTGAAAAAACGGCTATGACTCATCAGCTCCAGTGGCGCAGATGGTAAAGCGCGTGCCGTGGTCTTTTTGGTGCGATCAACCCAACCCGCCTTTTGCCTAACTTTTTTACTCCCTTTTCAAATCTCATATCACATCGCAAAGGCATTTATTTAAAAAAAAAAATTAAGGAAATAACCAAAAAGTTGAAGATAAAGTATTCTACCAATAAGGTGGAATCCATTTAATAATTTGAATTAAAATGATAATTTACACTTAATATGTTATTATTGCATACTGTTTTATAATGTAATACAATACTGAAGTGCAGATAATTGCCACTATTTGCAACAAGTAGTATAAATAGCAGAAAATCCTGCTATTTTAAAACAGTGTAAATAGCATATCGCTAAAAATACTGCTATTTTCACTTAGTGTAAATAGCATATTTTCTTAGTGATAGATGCTATTTACACTGTTTTAAAATAGCAGGATTTTCTGCTATTTATACTACTAAGTGCAAACAGCCGCTGCCTTAATATTAATATTTTCATTCATTTACAAAGAATGGTTCAGTAGTGCTTTTTTTTTTTTTATAGTAAAGCACTATTTTAGTGTTTGTTCAGTATTCATTATATAATACATTATACAGTGACAAGCCATTTAGTCCACAAGACAAAAAAATAGCTGAAATTATTAAAATAACCCCATTCAAAAGTGGTTCTTAATAATAATGGTTCTTAATACTGTGTGTGGTTACCTTGATGATCTACGACTGTTTTTTGTGTTGTGATGGTTGTTCATGAGTCCCTTGTTTGTTCTGAACAGTTAAACTGAGCACTGTTCCTCAGAAAAATCCT
>NW_015644448.1:0-4620 GCF_001515625.1 Sinocyclocheilus rhinocerous | reverse complement strand
TTTTTTTTTGTGTTGTGATGGTTGTTCATGAGTCCCTTGTTTGTTCTGAACAGTTAAACTGAGCACTGTTCCTCAGAAAAATCCTTCAGCTCCTGCAGATTCTTCAGTTTTCAAGCATCTTTTGCATAATTGAACCCTTTCCAGCAGTGACTGTATGATTTTGAGATCCATCTTTTCACACTGAGGACAACTGAGGGACTCAAACACAACTATTAAAAAAGGTTCAAACATTCACTGATGCTCCAGAAGGAAACACGATGCATTAAGAGCCAAAAGAAAACTTTTGAACAGGATGAAGATGTCCCAATTGTTCTTATTTTGCTGAAATATAATTTTTTTCCATTTAGTACTGCCCTTCGGAAGCAACAGAAGATACTTGCATGCGTTTCCACCATTGCTTGTTCTCCATCACAGCATAGGCCCACTCATGGATAAGACATGCAGATGACTATAGTCAACCTTCACTGAATTTTATATAATCAATTAACTCTGAAAAAAGTTATCAGTCAATGTTTAACATTCTATAAGTTGTCAAAATGAATTCATTGTAGTACTTTTGTCATACCTAAATCGAGCTCTGTACAAAGGAAAATAATGTAAGAATGTAAAATAAGTTTTTTTCATGCATTTAAATATGGTTTCATTTTCTTTTCATTTTCGTACTTTACAAATTAACAAAAATTAGCGCATATTTTCTAGTACATTTAACTGCACTGTGCTCACATTTGGCCTACTTGTGCATTAAATTATATATTAAAAAAATACATAGCCTATCATCTTGCGCCCTATTGTGATCTCAAATTGCAGAATATTTCAGTAGGCTGCATGCATTTGAGAGACGTTCTTTAAATGTAATGCAACATACATGCATGCACAGTTTTGCTGTTTTAATCGCCATTTTGGTAATTTCATGACTTAACTGACGATGTATGCTCGCAGTTTCTAGTGCTGTTTATTTATGAAGTGAGCGCCTCATATTCGCGTACAGTTGAAGAGCGTGCGCCGTGAGCAGAAGTAAAACGGCTGACAGGACAGGAAAGTTTGTTTTTCTGACATATAACAATATCCCATCAGTACAGTGTCACGAGATCAGCATTGGTTCTGTTCTGAGCTCTGATCAGTTTGCACGCGTTTGCACTGCACTCATTGGTCCGAGCTAATAAGCAGCTCAAACGAGTAGCGCTGTTTTGTTACACTTTTGTTTCGTTTGCCGTTTGAAGTTTCTCATATGCAACAAAAATCGCAGCTCTAGTTGAAAAAAAATTAGTCACGGCAGAAAAAGATCCCTGCCTTATAATTTGAAGCTTCAGCAATATTATTGCAGAGCTCTAAAGATTTTTTCCTATTACAGCAAATCTAAATCTGCTTAAAGCGTTATAACCAGGATAGCTGGCCAATCACAGCACACCTCGCTTTTTCAGACCGATGAGCTTTGTAAAAATCGACGCGTTTCAAAAAGGCGGGGCATAGAGGAGAAACAATAATGTACAGTATGTGGAAAATAATGTGTTTTTTGAACCTTAAACCACATAAACACATTTCATTACACCAAATACACAAAATAATGTTATTTTTAGCAGCATCATATGACCCCTTTAATAAAGAAAGAAAAATAGAAACCAACCTGTTTGTTCTTCAGTATCTTCAGTGTGTTTGATTCTGCAGGGTTCTGGATCTCTCATCTTCTCTCTGTCCTCTTTAATAAACTCAGTCTTTGCAGATTTCAGCTCTTCCTGATGCTTTGATGCTCGTCTGCACTTGTAAACTGATGGAGATATTCCAGCATTTATAGGTGAATTACTGTGGGCGGAGCTTCACTGATGATATGATTCTTGTGGGAGGAGCTTCATTGAAGCTGAATTGCAGCATGTGAGGAGCTTATCTGCCAAAATAAAAAAAATAATAAAAAAATCACTTACTAAGATCGTTTTCACAGTACGATATAATGTTGTTGTTTTTTTCCCCCTCAAATATAAATAATGGTAAGAAAAATAGTTGAAAACATAAACACAGAAATGCATCTACAGATTTGTACCCTCAGTATTGACACCAGATCTCCTGTAAATTGCTACTTAAAGCTCATTTCATTGAAGACATCAGCATAATAAATGAGGTGAAAACAGGAACTATTGACATGAAATAAAGAGTCTTTTCAGCAGCTCTGTTAATATTGATGAGCCTCAGACGATCAACACTCATCAACAAGACATTCAGGATCATCAGCAGATCATCTCACTTTATTCTCAGTGTTTGCTGTTAGAAACACATTATTTGAGTCAGGATATATGATAAAAGCCTTTAAGTGTTCGAATGAAAGACAATACTGTTATTTCTCACTATGTGACATGGATAAAACATTAATAATACAAAAACGCTGTAAATAACTATCCTACTACAACACCATAGTCTAACATGTCCATATGAATCTTAATATAGTTCGATTTTTTAATAACTACATTAATTGTAATAGAGTAATTAGATCATTAACATTTTACAGTTTTTCATGTACAGAAACTGACAATGATCATAAAACTTAAAAAAAAATAAAGAGCACCAGCAATATTTCTTGTGTCAGACTTCATTATTATTTATCTATATTCACATTTATGAATAGATTTGAAATTTACCTCATTAGGCTACTCATTACAGGGACAACGTGTTTAGAAGTTCTATATATTTCAATTTTAACATGTAAACATAATCTGCCCGAGATTTGGTGCATGGGTTTATTTTTTTTATTATTATTATTTTAAATTAGGCTACGTCTTATCATTGTCACATGTTTTCATTGATCTTAATTTCCATATTTAAATGCTGCAACGTTGTGTGATTTTCATTAAAATATTTGACTAATAATTCGCTCGTTTTTCTCCTCTAATCCTCACACACGAAGACTGTTTTTACTGATTAAATACCGTGCGAGTCTATCATTTTAAGTCCTTTTCATGTACAGGTACATCTCAATAAATTAGAATGTCATGGAAAAGTTAATTTATTTCAGTAATTCAACTCAAATTGTGAAACTCGTGTATTAAATAAATTCAATGCACACAGATTGAAGTAGTTTAAGTCTTTGGTTCTTTTAATTGTGATGATTTTGGTTCACATTTAACAAAAACCCACCAATTCACTATCTCAACAAATTAGAATACTTCATAAGACCAATAAAAAAACATTTTTAGTGAATTGTTGGCCTTCTGGAAAGTGTGTTCATTTACTGTACATGTACTCAATACTTGGTAGGGGCTCCTTTTGCTTTAATTACTGCCTCAATTCGGCGTGGCGTGGAGGTGATCAGTTTGTGGCACTGCTGGGGTGGTATGGAAGCCCAGGTTTCTTTGACAGTGGCCTTCAGCTCATCTGCATTTTTTGGTCTCTTGTTTCTCATTTTCCTCTTGACAATACCCCATAGATTCTCTATGGGGTTCAGGTCTGGTGAGTTTGCTGGCCAGTCAAGCACACCAACACCATGGTCATTTAACCAACTTTTGGTGCTTTTGGCAGTGTGGGCAGGTGCCAAATCCTGCTGGAAAAGGAAATCATCATTTTCAAAAAGCTGGTCAGCAGAAGGAAGCTTGAAGTGCTCCAAAATTTCTTGGTAAACGTGTGCAGTGACGTTGGTTTTCAAAAAACACAATGGACCAACACCAGCAGATGACATTGCACCCCAAATCATCACAGACTGTGGAAACTTAACACTGGACTTCAAGCAACTTGGGCTATGAGCTTCTCCACCCTTCCTCCAGACTCTAGGACCTTGGTTTCCAAATGAAATACAAAACTTGCTCTCATCTGAAAAGAGGACTTTGGACCACTGGGCAACAGTCCAGTTCTTCTTCTCCTTAGCCCAGGTAAGACGCCTCTTGACGTTGTCTGTGGTTCAGGAGTGGCTTAACAAGAGGAATACGATAACTGTAGCCAAATTCCTTGACACGTGTGTGTGTGGTGGCTCTTGATGCCTTGACCCCAGCCTGTGTCCATTCCTTGTGAAGTTCACTCAAATTCTTGAATCGATTTTGCTTGACAATCCTCATAAGGCTGCGGTTCTCTTGGTTGGTTGTGCATCTTTTTCTTCCACTTTTTTTCCTTCCACTCAACTTTCTGTTAGCATGCTTGGATACTGAACAGCCAGAACAGCCAGCTTCTTTGGCAATGAATGTTTGTGGCTTACCCTCCTTGTGAAGGGTGTCATTCTGGACAATCTGGACAACTGTCAGATCAGCAGTCTTCCCCATGATTGTGTAGCCTAGTGAACCAAACTGAGAGACCATTTTGAAGGCTCAGGAAACCTTTGCAGGTGTTTTGAGTTGATTAGCTGATTGGCATGTCACCATATTCTAATTTGTTGAGATAGTGAATTGGTGGGCTTTTGTTAAATGTGAGCCAAAATCACCACAATTAAAAGAACCAAAGACTTAAACTACTTCAGTCTGTGTGCATTGAATTTATTTAATACACGAGTTTCACAATTTGAGTTGAATTACTGAAATAAATGAACTTTTCCACGACATTCTAATTTATTGAGATGCACCTGTATTTGTGCAGATCGGCTTAAAAAAATAACCTCCTCTCTCTGCTTCACACTCCAGTCCAGCGGGTGGCGCTAAACACAGACGCTTG
>NW_015644447.1:11293-12302 GCF_001515625.1 Sinocyclocheilus rhinocerous | reverse complement strand
AACAAACAAAAACAAGTAGAAAAAATAGAAAGCTAGTGTTTTTTTTGTTTCTTTTTTTCACATTCTCCCTCTTGTTTGCTGTTGTCATTTAGTTTTGTCTAATACGGATAGAAGTCTATCTAATAATCAGATAGAACTGTTAAACAAAGGAATTAAAATGTATACAAAAAAGTATTATAATGATTGCTTTAATATTATTAAAGGCAAACATAATACTTTCTCGTTTGCCGTCAGCATTCCACAAATATGCATTTATATAATTTAAACAAATCTTTGAATGACTAATGAACATTTAATTTCACAAACCTTGCAGATTTAAGCCCTATTCGCACGGGATTAGTATTACCTGGTGACCTCCAGTCATTTGTAATAATTGCGGAGGCTGTCTGTGATCTTAATCCTGTGCGAATCGGCCATGTATGTAATTTCTCACAAGGTCCCCAGATAATACTAATCCCGTGCGAATAGGGCTTTTGTCAAATGTAGTTGAGATCTTGTGAAGTGTGCATGTGACCTGCATGATCGCGTGTTCTGTGACAGTCGGTCCTATGGTCCGTGCGAATTGAATACGGACCGGAAGAGAGTTCAGCTTCACTGGAGACGCGCGATCGACAAACTTTAAACTCATGACTGATTTCAAATTATGCTGCGCTTTATGCATTTGCCCACTGTCATATTCATGTCATTTTCACTGTGTGCTGTATGTAAAATGAGTGTTACCTTGGCTTTATTTGAAAAAATATGATTCCCAATCCACACAGACTTCGCAGAATACTGAGTGCCCTGTTGGTTACAGTGTTTACTTCCTTTTTAATTATATTTTTATTAAATTATTTATTTGTGAAAAATACTTGGTCTTCGAGAGTACTAGTATGGTTATTTTACACGTTTATTTTTTAATCAATTTTCAAATGATTTCAAATTTCTTAAATATGAATTAAAATAAATAAAATTATATCGGCTTTATATCGTCCATCGGCCACCCTGCTTTCCAAGATATCGGCATCGG
>NW_015644447.1:5733-6571 GCF_001515625.1 Sinocyclocheilus rhinocerous | reverse complement strand
TGAGTGCCCTGTTGGTTACAGTGTTTACTTCCTTTTTAATTATATTTTTATTAAATTATTTATTTGTGAAAAATACTTGGTCTTCGAGAGTACTAGTATGGTTATTTTACACGTTTATTTTTTAATCAATTTTTCAAATTTCTCAAATTTCTTAAATATGAATTAAAATAAATAAAATTATATCGGCTTTATATCGTCCATCGCTTTCCAAGATATCGGTTTTGTTCCATCCTCCACGTGGTGCCAACCTCACAAAAGACTATTTTTAGCCAAGCGGCGCGGAGAGCCGCTTCAGAAATGTGCTGCGGCTGGCTTGTATAAACACAAGCATTGACTAGAGCGGCTGCGGTCAGCTCCGGTTCCCGGACACGCCGCAGACGTGTGCAGTGAGGCGCAGATCAGCTCTAATGGCACTGAATTTGCTTTTAAAAATTAACCATCCATTCATCATATCATCATGCAAAACATACACGACAAATGGCGAATTTTTCATTGTTTCTCGAAACGTCATAGCTAGAAAGGGGTACCGAAACCCGGTATTTAATCGGTCCCGGGGCTGAATTATGAAAGACCGGAGTATCGATAAGCTCTGACGTTAACGGTTCTGCTATCGGTACTGGAGAAATTAATAAAACACACATACATTTATTATTGCTATATATACATTATCTTGCAAATTCTATTTCACCAGAGTCGCCAGCTGTTTTTCAAACATTTGTCTATGATGCATTATTGCTATTAGCAATTCAGAAGAGATCGCGCTCAAGCGGAGGAGCTTCAGCACGCGCAACATGAAAGCCCTGCTTAATTATGCCAGAAGAGAGAACTAAACATTCAA
>NW_015644447.1:1317-5667 GCF_001515625.1 Sinocyclocheilus rhinocerous | reverse complement strand
TTTTTAATCAATTTGCAAATGATTTCAAATTTCTTAAATATGAATTAAAATAAATAAAATTATATCGGCTTTATATCGTCCATCGGCCACCCTGCTTTCCAAGATATTGGCATCGGTATCGGCTGTCAAAAAAACATATCGGTCGACCATATCGGTTTTGTTCCATCCTCCACGTGGTGCCAACCTCACAAAAGACTATTTTTAGCCAAGCGGCGCGGAGAGCCGCTTCAGAAATGTGCTGCGGCTGGCTTGTATAAACACAAGCATTGACTAGAGCGGCTGCGGTCAGCTCCGGTTCCCGGACACGCCGCAGACGTGTGCAGTGAGGCGCAGATCAGCTCTAATGGCACTGAATTTGCTTTTAAAAATTAACCATCCATTCATCATATCATCATGCAAAACATGTCCCGGGGCTAAATTATGAAAGACCGGAGTATCGATAAGCTCTGACGTTAACGGTTCTGCTATTGGTACTGGAGAAATTAATAAAACACACATACATTTATTATTGCTATATACATTATCTTGCAAATTCTATCTCACCAGAGTCGCCAGCTGTTTTTCAAACATTTGTCTATGATGCATTTTTGCTATTCGCAATTCAGAAGCGAGATCGCGCCCACGCGGAGGACCTTCAGCACGTGCAACATGAAAGCCCTGTTTAATTATGATAGAAGAGAGAACTAAACATTCAAACATCTGCTTACACTTTAGGCCTGTGGCTGTTTCATTAAGCTCATTTTATTTTTTTTATTTCGATTTTGGCTACTAAGGATTACACAAAAGAAGACATGAGGTAAAGCTATTAAAAACTAGCTGCATTTCGTATTGCGCAACTTCTTTCCCTTCACAGCGGTGCGCATTCGTTCCTCCCTAAAACCCAAACTTAACGTCAGAATCCGGTCAATCGGTGATTGTTGTAAGATGCCGTCTTTACTGTTGCTAAATTGCAGGACATGTTTGATAATAAAATGTTGAAAGCACAATCCGCACAAGAGACGCTCTTCCTCAGGCTGAAATGTGTGCACGCGGCGCGCTCCAAAACGGACAAACAAATTACACTTAGAGCTTCGGGTGCATGTCCAATCGATCAAATACACACAAAAATATGTCAAAATGGCCGGCTTGGAGAGTATTTACTTAAACACAGTTTATGTCTTAAGTGGAGGAGAACAGTTGGGAGAAAATCCGATGTGTGTCAATATATTGTCTTAAAGTGACAGACTGGTGCTTGGGCAATCAAAATGCAAATCTGCTCTTAATCTGAATAACGTTATAGCTTTAATAAGCATTAATCTATCAATACATACACTGAAAACTATGCAGTGTTCATTTACATTTGATTACTTTTAGATTTCTTTTGTAGGCTATTACTTACCTGAACAGTAATGTTAGTTGAACTTCATGGTACCGATAAGAATACCGTTAAAGTACCGAATCGATAAGCAGTATCGGTAAGAGTAGTAATACCGTTAAAACCTTAACGATACCCATCCCTAGTCATAGCATTTCCACACCGGTAATGACATGACTGCGGCACCAAATCATTTATGTCCCCACGCATCATGTACGTCCTCACGTGTTGACATCATCAAATTGCGAACGGTTCGTGAGATCGGCCAAGTGTAGTGAGTACCGATCGAGTCATAAAATGTGATTTATCGGCCGATACCGATCTCCGGCCGATCAATCGGAGCATCCCTATTTACTACAGATAAAAATGTTGACTTGTGCTGCATTTTATAATTGAATTTGAAACCTGTTTTGCAGAACATCCAGTGCCTTGAAATCCTATTTTACTTTAGTTGTTTGCAAGTTTCAGACTAAATTGAATATATTGAGAAAAAAGATTAAAAAAAAAAAGAGCCTGACCACACAGCGCTCCCATTTTTTGTCCTTGTTAGTTTACTGTCTCTGCTATGGAATTCTAATAATAAATTTATCCACCTTATTTTTACTGTAAGAGCAGACGTGGCCATTTGTAAATTTTATGGGTCTGGCTAGAGCTGCATGATAAATTGCATGCGATTTAATAGATCACTGCCGTAGATCACTGACAAGCTATGCAATATCGCGTTCACTGCGTAGCTTGTCAGTGAACTACAGCTCTGTGTATTAAATGCCGCTCCATCTGAAAGCACGTGATGGAGATTTACTACTAATCACAGAACCGGCTTTACTGACGAGATGCGCATGACAATCGCATGCGATTTATCGTGCAGCCCTAGGTCTGGCTTCTTGTGTCATTTGCTTCCAGCAATTTTTAGCTGTACAAAACCGCTCGTTTTGCGGCTTGATATTGCAAACTGGTTTTGTAGTGCAAACAGTTTTACGGTTTACTGCACTTGTTATTCTTCTTATTTCCTTACAGCGGCTAATGAACCGGAAGTCTTGTACATTCACAGAAAACGGCTTACTTCCCCGTTGAAAAATTAGGTGGATAGATGAAGCTGATCAAAAAACAGCAGTTTGAATTATTATAATGAATCCTTCACTAAATGATTCAGCAGTTACTGAGTCAACATAATGAATCTGACTTCCTAAACTGAAAATTATCATTACTTTAGTTTTGTATACTCAAATGTCATGAGATCATATCAATGTCATTCCTGACCGTCCTTTTGTCAGTGTGTAGTTAAGAGACACAAAGGTTAGTTTCAGGTTCTCCTGACCCAGATTGGATGTAGGCCTATTTCTTAGAGACACACCAAGATGTAACTTCTCTTTTTAAAAAAAACAAATTTGGAAACACTTGGAGAGTTTATTGTGCTGATGGTCAAAAACATTTGACTATCCTGATCCATTTTTAGAAGTGATTGTCTGTGGTAATCAAAATTTTGCCACACATGTAGTACATAGATATTAAGTAGAAAGTAGAGGAAAAAATAACTTTTAATGTCCATCCTAATGGGTTGAGACTGAATGTGCGTGTTAGTCAGCACAAAGCCAAACCTCATGCTCTCTGACCTCATTTAAGAACAGTGGAAAGATGTCTTTTACAGCGTCTCCGCCAGCCTTTCCGGTGACGCCTCTCTCTTTGGCCTCCTCTCTGTGATCTGTGAGAAGGATCGGCTGAAGATGAGATTAGTAAGAGATGACGCTTCTCCTCACACTGTCGCCTCATCTTCTCTTCGTGCCAATCCACCAATCCCTGCGCTATTCCCCAGATTAGGATTATTGGCCTGTGAGTGGTAGTTTTAATGAGCTGTAATTGATTTGTAAGCACAGATCCACCAGACTGTGTCAAGCAGATTAAATGAAGCTTGTTTGAAGCCCCAGGTCTCTTTTTCTAGCGAGTGATCCTCATGGTGGTGGGACAGAATTCCCAGCAGGAGCGATGTGGCTTTCAGGACCGATCTTACAGAGTTCCTGCCTTCCCGCTGAGGGTGTTTGCCTCCTTCCCCCTTGGAAAAGGCCTGTGTCTGGGCCATGTTGGAACCATGTTGGAACCAAGTGCAGGCTTTATTCATCTAAACACATTTTAGAGGAATGGAGGGGGGAGTGACACAAGCTGGTAGTGTTTGCCTACCAAGGGTTGTACATAGGGTCCAAAATTAACTTTTTGCCACACCTGCCATTGGCAAATGAGTTGAGGACATTTACTGGCCATAGGTTTTTCTTAGTATTTTTTCTTTTAATAATAATAACATCATTATTATTATTTTTATTATTTATTTATTTATTTATTTTATAATGTACCGTTCAAAAGTTTGGGGCCAGTAAGATTTATGTTTTTGAAAGAACAGATTTATATTCAGAAAGGCTGCATTTATTTGATAAAATAAAAATATATATTATAATATTAATTTACTGTTATTTTTGGTCAATTTAATGCATCCTTAAATTTAAATGCATCCATGCGAATGAAAGTATCGATTTATTTATAATATATACGTTTTAGCGCCGATCGCTAAATAAATACTTCCAGGTCGTACGTAAACTATATATCTGTCATCTTCATTTCTCCCTCTTTCCCCCCCGATCAAGACAGAGACCCCCCCGCCGTTTGTTTCATTCCCCCCCGATCAAGACAGAGCCCCCCCCGCCGTTTGTTTCAGTGTTGAAATAAATACTATTTGGCTTGCTACCGAGGCAGATAACATGGCTAATTAACTAGCTAACGTCAACTAGTTTCCTCCCTCACGTTACTTCACAGCGTGAGGAATAGCAGACTAAAGTACTACGTTTCTGCGATTTAGAACAATAATTAAATTTAGCTGGTATCACGTCTATACTTTTAAGCCTCCTGCCATTGTTTACATCTGTTCAAAATCAAGACATTTAAAAAACAAACAAACTGCTGGCTCTCAGGTGTCTTTGCCACTGTTTGAGTGTTGTACGGAAAAAGAC
>NW_015644447.1:0-1210 GCF_001515625.1 Sinocyclocheilus rhinocerous | reverse complement strand
GTACCTCACCGCTCCAAACTTAATCCAGGAAAGGTGAACATTCCTGCATCATAACTTGGACTGAGTGTAGAATGTGTAGAAAGTGAGCATGTCTCCAAAAACCTTGTTGAGCTGCAGGTTTAATGACTGCATTTTTTTTTATTGATTTGTTTTTTTTTTTTTTACAGAAATTATGTTTTGATTTATGTGTTTGATTATTGAGCTGCAACTTTAGGCTCACTTAAGTGACTGCATTTTTTTTTTCATTTAGAAGGATTTTTTTGTTTTGTTTTTTACAGAAAAGAATTTATTTATGTTCTGAATCTGATTATTGTTGAGCTGCAGGTTTAGGCTCACTTAAGTGGTTGCACTTAATTTAATTAAGAAGAATTCAATTATTTATTTTAATTATTTAGCCTGACATGTTTACTGTTCCAAAGTGTTCTATGTTTCTTAAAAATAAAATGTATTGTGTTCAGTGGAAAAAAAGTTGTTGTTTTTTTTTAGAAAATGCAAAATTACCACAAACCCTTACAGAGGCATTTATAACACTTCTTTTAAAACCAGGAAAAGACCCATCCATGTGTAGTTCTTACAGACCAATCTCATTGTTAAATGTCGATGTTAAAATACTTGCCAAAATTTTAGCTTTCAGAATTGATTCTCTCATACCAGAAATTATCTCTCCGGATCAGACGGGTTTTGTCAAAGGTCGTTACTCGTATACCAATCTACGGAAGCTCCTGGGGGTCCTGTACTCTCCTGCATCCAGGGAGACCCCAGAGGTTGTGGTTTCCCTGGATGCAGAAAAAGCATTTGATAGAGTTGAGTGGGGCTATTTGTTTTTAATATTGAAAAGGTTTGGCTTTGGCCCAAAATATGTAAATTGGATTCAATTGCTTTATTCTACCCCTAAAGTCTCTGTTATAACAAACAAAGTACGCTCACAATTTTTCCCAATACTAAGAGGCACAAGACAAGGATGCCCTTTAAGTCCCCTTCTTTTTGCATTAGCGATAGAACCACTTTCTATAATGCTTAAATCTCTACAGTCCATAAAGGGCATTGATAGAATGGGTATAGAACATAGAGTTTCCTTATATGCAGATGACCTGTTGTTATATGTTTCAAACCCAGTTGAAAATTTCCCAAAAATAGTGCAAAATCTTTCTGTCTTTGGTAGTTTTCAGGATATAAATTAAATTTTTCTAAAAGTGTATGCTTTCCCATT
>NW_015644446.1:0-887 GCF_001515625.1 Sinocyclocheilus rhinocerous | reverse complement strand
GTGGTTCACGAGGTAGCATTTTAGTTTGAATTTTATTTGCACATGGGATTTTTTGTTGTTTAGTTTTTTTGTATAAACAACTGTTTTATTGCTTGAGGAAGAGTATTACTTTATGTGCACATACTGATGATTATCAATGACATTTTTGTGTAGAAATGTTTTACTGGCAATAGGTTGTATTTCATAGTTTTATGTTTGTGTTCATACTGTAGACTAAAAACAACAGGTTCATATTGTAGACTAAAAACTATACTGCTTTGTAACAAACAGTTGTTCTTGAGGTAAAGAAATTTAGAATTTAAATTTCATGTGCATATGGATTAAAAATAATGTAAATTATTTGTAAAAAAAAAAAAAAAAACAGGTTTTTGGGCGTTTTAATTATGGATTAAGAATAATGTGAATTATTTGTTAAAATTTTTTTTACTAAACCTTGAGGTTCTTTGGAGTTTTGGTTGAGGTAAAGTGTAATTACAAAGTGTAATGTGCTGAAAAAAAATAAAGCTAATACAATGTTGACCTGTTTGTTTATCATGTGGTATATTTAATTTTAAAACATGATTTTAAAAGGAATAAAAATAAAAATTACCTTTGAAAATATAACCCATTTATGAAATCAAATTAACCCATTATTTTTGTGTAGAAAAAACAACCCATTTGCTGGGTTAAAATTAATAACCCAGCTTCTTGGGTTAGTTTAACCCCATATGGGTTCTATCCTATATTTACCCAGCAGTTGGGTTAAAAACAACCCAATTTGGAGTAAGAAATAAGTTGAAATAAATAGGTTGAACTGCTCGCCTAATAATTTATTAGGCATTTAAAACACTAGTGAGAAAAAAAAATGGCTTTCACAAGTAAAATTAATAAATTAATTTTGATGCAAG
>NW_015644445.1:0-906 GCF_001515625.1 Sinocyclocheilus rhinocerous | reverse complement strand
CCATTCTCATCATTACTTTGACCTGCCACCCCTTCTCTATGTGGGCATAACAATCGTACATGTCCTACTGATCCGCACTTAAAACAGCGTATTTCCCCCGTGCTCGCATACAACATGTACAATTTCCTCTCATACACGCAACGGAAAGACACATTTAATGTCGGTTCATTCAAAAACATAAACACCTGCTGAATGATAGATAACACATGCTTCAAGGATTCATGTTTACAACCAAGCGGAACCATCCTAATTCCACTTGCAAACTTTCCATACCTCGATAACTCACGCTGTATATCTTCATCCGGAATAAATGGCGGGACATTTGAAATTGTTACCCTTACTGTTGGCGCTACTAAAGGTTGAACAATAACAAAAGCTCCACTTACCACTATGCCGCTTTCTACCAAACGATACACCAGTTGCTCCTCCTTCAAAAAGACCACCACGGCCTTATTCATCCTAGACGCTGAAACAATGTTTTCATGTCCCACTCGTTCAGCTACGTCCAGCAACACATCCTCCACCTTTACTCCCGCTTGTGTGATGCATCTAATTCCGTGACGGAGCGACAGAGACGGCGTTCGCACATCCAGGTGCGACGCCATCCCTGCTCTCGCCACGTGAAACCTACTACTCAACGAGTCAATAAAACTCACGCTAAACTTCGTACATACAATAAATATTAAATTTGGATATCAATTTCACTCAAAAGAAAATTTGAAAAACGATAGAAAAGTCCATATAAATCCCCCTCACCGTGACACCTCTCCCACTTCAACCAGAAATTAGGAGAGAGAGAGAGAGCGCGAGAGAGAGAGAGGGAGAGAGAGAGCGAGAGAGAGAGCGCGAGAGAGAGAGCGTGAGAGAGAGAGCGCGAGAGAGAGAGAGGGAGAGAGAGAGCGAGAG
>NW_015644444.1:627-1037 GCF_001515625.1 Sinocyclocheilus rhinocerous | reverse complement strand
TGTCCATGGAGGCAATCAGTAGGCTAATTTCTAATGAGGAGACCAGTTTATATGACAGATTTTAATGTATCTTTTATTCATATGTAAAAATGAAATATGTTTAATTACCATTATAACTTCATCGGTTATATCTCAATATCTCACAAATTTTTGCTCACTCTGTGTATTTTTTATTTTACAGTTGGGTAATTTTGTTGCGCACAAGATAGATACCTTGATTTCAAACTTTGAATTGAATAAAAAATGACAATTAAACAGTCAGTAATAAAATAAGAACAAATAAAGAAATTAATAATGATAGCACAAATAAAAGATAACGACAGGCCTACAAATGAAATAAATTGCTTTTTAGTTTTTCAGGTCTAACAGTAGGGCTATTAAGAGATTTCGTTTTTTTTTGTTTTTGACCA
>NW_015644444.1:291-597 GCF_001515625.1 Sinocyclocheilus rhinocerous | reverse complement strand
AACTTTTTTTTTTTTTTTACCAATTATCCAAATAATGTTTAGTCCTAGAAAGCTATTATTATCAGAACATGTGAGCATAACATAGAGGTTAGCAGATCAATGAATGAGAGGGCAGCATTACCAGAGTTGCCGATATACTACACCATGTTACAACACAGTAGGGCTATTGCAGACAGAAACAATACTGTACTACATCGATGTTTCCTGTAGGCTCAATGTTTGAGTGGACTTTGCTGCTCCGATGAGCATGAGCGGTATACGAGTGGAGCGACTGAGCACACGCATAGAGCGGATAATACGCAGAGC
>NW_015644444.1:0-281 GCF_001515625.1 Sinocyclocheilus rhinocerous | reverse complement strand
CTGAGCGGAGCGCACATGCATAGAGCGGGATAATACGCAGAGCGTCACACCACCTGAAAGTGAAACTAATTTTCGGCAGCCGGAATTTCTGTGCATCTCTAATTATTGGCGACATCAGAAATGGATATTATATAATAGATGCTTTTTTGAACATTTTAGCAATTTAAAAATATTAAAAAAGGATTTTTTACACGGCACCCCGGTTGGGAAACACTGCTTCAGAGACAGCTTAATACTTGCGCGCGTTCTGAGGCGCGGGTTTGCGCGCTTCGGATGAGCGC
>NW_015644443.1:348-562 GCF_001515625.1 Sinocyclocheilus rhinocerous | reverse complement strand
CATGCCCACACGGAACCCATGCTGCCCAGGCATAACCCATATGGGTCCCACATATCAATGTTGGCTGGGTTCATTCATGGATTTGAGCTACTGTCTTCATACACAGACGAAACTTACTAGAGAAGTGTGAAGTGTGACATAATATACCTCTGTAAATAAATACAATATAAATTCACGTCTCGCGCACTTTAATGCCCTTTGAATGTAACGTGTA
>NW_015644443.1:0-248 GCF_001515625.1 Sinocyclocheilus rhinocerous | reverse complement strand
CTTCGCAGGGCACTTATGGTCGAATAAGACAACGCTTGAATGCTGCTGCCTTAACAAGAGACCTCCTTACTGAAGTGAAAGTGTTGGCTGTTGTCACTATCTCGCGAACACGCCGGCGGATCTCCACCAAATTCGGGGGATCCCTTCAGCTCAAGGAACCCTCTCGAATGCGAATCGAGTGTACGTATAGAGGCCCGCTTTCAAATGAGACCACCCCTGCGTCGATAGCCCCCGGGGTTCGGGAGTTA
>NW_015644442.1:0-569 GCF_001515625.1 Sinocyclocheilus rhinocerous | reverse complement strand
GACAGGATAGTCTGTGCATGATCTGATGTTTTATTCGGACGCAGATTAAGGCGAGATCATGGAGTGCTAAACACTCATGCAGTGTATGTTTCGTTCATACTCGAAGCCGGAGGGCCTCTCGCGCAGAAAGTTGTATGAGGAAATGGACAAAAGAGTTCAGCTATCGCTGTATGAAAACAGTTGTTTTCACAGAAAAACAGAAACGTTTGGAAACATGAATACATTAAACATACGATTGCGACAGTATACTGTATGGTTTATTTGTGTTTGTTAAGTCATCTCCAGGTAATAAATAAATTATATGAACAATGCAGTGCTAATTGTCATAGCATTTACATGTATTACAGTATGTAAACTATTCTGCCTTATTATGTGATAAAAAAAAGTGTTTGAAGTATATAAACAAATTATTATTATTGGTTATTGTCCAGCAGTTATCTGATTTCTAAGCCAATTAAAAGCTAGAAATGAGAGAAAAATTAAAGTTGACTGTACACTACCAGTCAACAGTTTCTGAACAGTGTTTTTTTATGTTTTTTTAAAGAAGTCTCTTCTGTTCACCAAGCCTG
>NW_015644441.1:0-524 GCF_001515625.1 Sinocyclocheilus rhinocerous | reverse complement strand
ATCCGACGAGTTTGAAAATCGTGCAGTGTGAACTCGGCATAAATTGCATGGTACTGACTCTGAGTATAAGTTACCTCTCTTTCAGAAAAGGGCTTGACTTTCTCTGCTTTCTCAGGTTTGACAAACTTTCCATTCTGAAACGGAAAACCCAGAGTTTCTCTCATTTCAGGGTTAACGTACTCAGAGTTTTCACTTAACCTCCTTTCTGAAACAGACCTCTTGTTGAGGTGTGTTTAATTAGGACTGGAGTTAAACTAGTGGCCTTCCAGGAGAAGGACTGGACACCCTGCGTGACTATCTGGGGTAGCATTCAGTTGCTGCTGTGTTCACACTGCACGATGGATCAGCGACAGGGGGTTTCACACTGCATGACTTCACAATAGGAAGAATCGCCGACAGCTCTGTCTGGTCCGCAAACTACGTTTCACAACAAAACACATGCGAGAAGTGATAAGGAAATAATGCCGAGTTCACACTGGACGATTTTCAAACTCGTCGGATCGCCATTGTTTTCACACTGCGTG
>NW_015644440.1:0-563 GCF_001515625.1 Sinocyclocheilus rhinocerous | reverse complement strand
TCCTGTTTCTCATTTCTCTCCATAACTTCATCGCCTCGCCACGAGTAAACCGTTTGAGATATCAAAATTCTCTTCGCAATTTAGCGTCCCCAATTTCTTGAGATCATGTTCACTGAGTTTGGTGGCAATCGGTTGGAAGCCCTCATAGGAGTATATCAAATTCCAGAGCATGCGCTTTTTACACAGCCCTGAATAGCCAACTTCCTGTTGGGCGGAGCCTATGACATGCAGCGTGAAATTTGTTCGGCTCAATGAGATCTATATGTGTACCGAGTTTCATATGAATTCATGCAAGTATGTGTGAGCTACACATCAAGTTTTCAGACTGTTTTCCAGGGGGTGCCATAGAGCTCCTGTGTTAAAACTGTGTTCCAGGGGGCGCCGTAGAGCCCCTGTGCCACGCCCGGGTCCCAGTCTCTGCGGCGTCCTAATGACTGCAGGTTCCAACGTGTGTGCCAATTTTCAAGAGTTTTTGAGCATGTTAAGGCCCCCCAAAAGCCCTGGATAGTCGAAGAAAGAAAAAAAAAATAATAATAATAATTAAAGCTGCAAGCAGCGATGAA
>NW_015644439.1:379-528 GCF_001515625.1 Sinocyclocheilus rhinocerous | reverse complement strand
CGTTTCTCCGCAGGGTTGACCCACTCCACCCTGAAGGTCTATGTGACAGCTATTGTGGCCTACCACGCCCCTCTTGGTGGCCAGTCAGTGGGTAGACACCCCCTAGTTACACGTTTCCTCCGCGGTGCGCTGAGGCTGAGGCCTCCGGT
>NW_015644439.1:0-252 GCF_001515625.1 Sinocyclocheilus rhinocerous | reverse complement strand
CCTAAGAGAGGTCTTCCAGCTACAAAACAGACCCTCAGTCGGTGGATAGTAGATGCCATTTCTATTGCCTATGAGTCCTCTGATCTCCCTTCGCCTCTTGGGGTCAAGGCTCACTCTACCAGAAGTGTGGCGGCCTCTAAGGCCTTCTTGGCAGGTGTCTCGATGCAGGACATCTGCGACGCTGCGGGATAGTCCACGCCCCTAACCTTCGTCAGGTTCTATGGCCTAGACATGTGAGCCACTCCTGGCTCC
>NW_015644438.1:392-563 GCF_001515625.1 Sinocyclocheilus rhinocerous | reverse complement strand
GGCGGGGCATATTCTGGGCGAATGACCGAACAGAGTCTGACAGTATAGCTGCCGATTTCAGGGCGGATCCGCCCCGGAGTCTGTTGCTATCAGGGTTGTTGAATGAGAGTTGATAGTCTGAGACTCCCCTTACGAAAAAGAAGTTTATTCAAGTGTGCTATTAGCATACGT
>NW_015644438.1:0-229 GCF_001515625.1 Sinocyclocheilus rhinocerous | reverse complement strand
GAAAAAGTCTAAATATATTTTAGCTATAATTGTGCTCCTAGAATCCATGCTTGCATTGTTATACTGTAGGGGGCGCTAGTACACATCTTCTGTACAGAATTTCCAAAAAACACAAGTAAAGAAGAAACCGAAACAACAGATGCTTCCACATGTATTCTAACACGATCCTCAGACATAAAACGGTATCAAAACTGTGTAACATTATGAAATAAAATGTCGACCAATGAAG
>NW_015644437.1:0-1342 GCF_001515625.1 Sinocyclocheilus rhinocerous | reverse complement strand
GATGGGAGGTGCGATCGATCCTTTGTCTTCCTCCTCGTCTGAATCGGCGTTAGGCCTTTTCAAGGACTTGTTTGCCACAGTGTGGTTTTCCACAGGCCCGTTTCCTTCACCGCTCATCTCTAACTGCTTCCCAGTGATCAACTCTACAGCAGCATCTACCGCTAGAGAGAGAACGAGAGCGTCAGCAGCATTATAGTTCATGAACAAAACCTCAAGTGCATGCATCACATTTTACCCCCAAACATGTTTTGCATCATGACATTGAGGCATATGTGACAATTAAGCACTGTAATCCCTACACAGAATTACTTTAATGCAAAAAATATATATCAATAAATTAAACAGTGAAATGTGTAATATGTCATGTACTGCCTTTATGCTGATTTTAATTACATTTTTTGGTAACACTTTACAATAAGGTTCATTAGTTAACTACTTTACTTAAAAAGCATTAACAATACTTCTACAGCATTTATTAATCTTAGTTAATGCATTATTAAAATCAAAAGTTGTGCTTGTTAACATTAGTTAATGCACCATGAATTAACATGAACCAACAATGAACAACTGTATTTTCATTAACTAACATTAATAAATACTGTAATAAATGTATTGTTCATGGTTTGTTAATACATTAACTAACATTAACTAATGGAGCCTTATTGTAAAGTGCTATAATAGTGTAATAGCTTTACCATAACTACTACTTACTACTAAAGTAATGTGATACTTACTCTCTGGTAATACACATCTTCTGAGAGACTCAATCAGCTCATCGACCTGCACAAAGGGCCCCTGAAAACAAAAACACACACATACATGGTCACACTGTCTTGAACCATGAGAAGTCTTGTTTAAATATCTTGAGGACATTCTATGTGACAGTCATGTTATGGTTTGGTCTGAAGCGGTAAAGAGATGAAGAGCTGTTGAACTGACTGTAAAACAGCTGGGAGGAGGCAGCAGCTTCATGAGGATGACAGCAGTGAAAGGGACAGGAAACACTCCTCCAGGAACAGGATGCAGACCAGGAGCTGTCAGGAGGACACGTCACCAAACTTAGCAACACCTCAAAGTAAGAACTGTTCAACGGGGACTGATCTATTGACATGTAACTGGCAAACTTTTTCTCTCACAATTATGACTTTCTTTCAGAATTGCGACATATAAACTCAGAATTGTGATACATAAACTCAACACTGAGAAGAAAAGGCCAAATTGTGAGATAAACATTCGCAGTTACCTTTTTTATTGTGGCAGAAACAAAAAATAATTGCAAGATGTATATTCAGAATGATGGGCTGTAAACTCAGAATTCCAAGGGGAAAAAAGTCAGAATTCT
>NW_015644436.1:0-1510 GCF_001515625.1 Sinocyclocheilus rhinocerous | reverse complement strand
TCATCCTAGCTTCACTTGGAGAGGCCCGAAGCAATCGATGCCAGTGGAGTAGAACGCCGGCTTGTATAGACGCAGACGGGCCACGGGTAGATCAGCCATCTTTGGGACCGATGGCTTAGATTTCCATCGCCGGCACTCATGACTTTGGTGTTGCACCCTCCTTATGGCCTCTCTTCCACGGAGGATCCAAAATTTCCGGTGCATCTCGGCGAATACTCGCTCTGGGCCCGGGTGACAGAGCCGAACATCATAATCCTGGATAAGGAGTTTCGTTGCGGGATGCGAGGGGTCCAGGACAATGGGATGTTTAAAGGCAGGGTCTAACCATTCGGCCCGTCGGAGTCTCCCTCCCACCCGTATAATTTCCTCATCAGGGTCCAGCTCCGGGGATAGGGTAAGGAGACGACTACTTCGAAGTACAGCCTTTCCTGCTTTAAGATGGCGCAACTCTACTGGAAAACATTCAGATTGGATTCTCTGAAAGATTGTCATCTCTGCCTGACGATAGTCCTCTGCGGTCGAGGGCTCGTCTTGGTCCGCCGTCACATGCACCTCCTGTGCTACAGCCTCAACCATATCCTTCCAGGAAAGGTATGGCCGCCCTCCATGGGCCTCCTGTCTGTCAGCTCTTGATATCACTCCACATGACGCCACCTTCTTATACTCTGTGATATCCTGTTCTGGGATCTCTCCAGGTGAGGATGGCCATTCAGCAGGTCCCTTGTGGAGGAAAGATGGCCATTGGCTCCAGCGACTAGGTATGGCTAATTCTGCCAAGGTCTTCCCACGGGTAACATCATCGGCCGGGTTCTGAGCAGAGTCAACATAGCGCCAGGTACTCTCCGCCGTAAGCTGCTGGATCTCCGCCACACGAGTGCCCACGAAGACCTTGTAGCGGCATGACTCCGACTGCAACCAGGTTAACACTGTCGTTGAGTCACTCCAAAGGATTGTCTTATCTGTCCTCACCGTCAGCTCTCCTTTGATCGTCTTTGCCAATTGGGCAGCAGTCAATGCACCACAAAGCTCGAGGCGAGGAATGGAATGTTGCCGGCGGGGTGCTACCCTGGACCTAGCTGCAAGGAATGCCAGATGGACTTGTCCCTGAACATCTTCTGTCCTGAGGTAGGAGACTGAGCCATAAACCCTTTCGGAGGCGTCACTGAATACGTGGATCTGCCTGGAAACAACCATCTGTTCCGTAAGGGCTGGAGCATAGGGTCGGGGTACGGAGATGCGTGGTAGCAGGTTTAACTCAGATTCCCATTCCCTCCATGCCTTCTGCAGGTCTTGAGGGATACATGGGTCATCCCAGTCACGAGGCTTGTCCCACATGCTCTGTACGATGAGCTTGGCCCGAGTCGTGTAAGGTGCAATAAATCCCAGGGGATCATATTGGCGGGCCAGTACCTTGTAGACATTTCTCATCGTCAGTGCTCCATACTCCAGAGGTCGGCTCTTATACCCTAATGTGTCTAATCCCCAGTTCCAGCTGAGTCCGAGGGTTGGT
>NW_015644435.1:831-1515 GCF_001515625.1 Sinocyclocheilus rhinocerous | reverse complement strand
ATTCAGATTTACTTCTATATATTCATAATATACATTTATATATTCAGAATTTTGAAAACTTCCAGTTTTACATAGTTACTTTTCATAAGAAACAAAGTCTCATCTTTCAAATTGTGTCCTTTTTTCAGGAAATTCAAACAATAAATGCCCTTTTGATGCTCTTTGATGTAGCTCAACAGATCTCAGTATAAACACCTCAGTTCAAAAGGCAGCGCAGAACGCGAGTAAACGTGATAATCCCTTCCTCTTTACTACTAGTTTTAATGTGAAATAAACGTGAATTAACATCTCATGCCTCGTAATTGCTCAATCAGTGTTTCACTCACGGAAAGATGCGATTAAAACAGCTTGTAAACAAAATGTCACGTAGCATTTCATTTACCTCAGACAAGTCATCAGTGTCCACAGCTCGTCAGTTCGCCAGAGAAATGAATACTAGAGAAGAGCATTTCGTGAAATATTAGACTATATACGCATTATATTTAACCTTACCTGTTAATGATATCTTAATTATTTAATATAGGCTATATTTAAATAAATATTTTATGAAAAATTATGACAGCCACTGTGTAAATGATTAGCTATATTTCAACAACAAATAGAAATTGTATAATTTAGAAGTTAATTTAAAACTGCAATGAGTGTGTCACGGCTCGGTTCAGGAAAACACACCGTGTAAACCAA
>NW_015644435.1:319-807 GCF_001515625.1 Sinocyclocheilus rhinocerous | reverse complement strand
ACAATTTTTTTATTTGAGTGTTGATTATTATAGTTAAAAATAAATAGTAATTACATTTAAATTTGGGCTCTGTTGTTAATTGTGACCTTTTCGTATTCTTAATGTAAAAGTGCTCCCTATAGTTTAGAGCAGAGGTAGATTTTTATCAAATGTTTTTTAAATGTATTTTATGAGGTAGATTTAAAGAACATTTAAATTCTAATTGAATTTATTTAACGAACATTTAATTAAAAAATATGTTTAGTATTTTTTCCTTATGCTGTACCGAAACCATACCGAACCAGGACGTCAAAACCGAGGTACGTACCGAACCATCATGTTTGTGTCCCGTTACACCCCTTATGTATATATATATATATATATATATAAACATTAATTCGATTAATTAATTAAGTTGAAAAATAACGCGTTAAAATTATTAATGCATTTAACACACTTGCCCCGCACCAGACCTATGTGGGTCATCTGACATTTCATACAGTTGACTG
>NW_015644435.1:0-193 GCF_001515625.1 Sinocyclocheilus rhinocerous | reverse complement strand
TGAGTTTTTGTCTCATATTTACATCATATAGTTAAGCAATATCACACGAGCAATAAGCTAAGTGCAATATCACACGAGTGCAAATGTGATACTGATCTTATACAACAGTTCAGTAAGTAAGAAGTTAATATATAACAAGCTACAAGTCGTCCAAAATGCAGCGGCTAGAGTCCTTACCAGTTCAAGAAAATAT
>NW_015644434.1:0-544 GCF_001515625.1 Sinocyclocheilus rhinocerous | reverse complement strand
CTTTGGTCACTATAATCATGATATGAAATTTTCATACCGTTACATACCTACCCGATCAGCATATTTGTGTTTGCGCTGAGGGGAGCTTCCAAGGTTTCTAACTTTTTTACAATGTGTTTTTGCTGCGTTGAGTAATGTATCACTGACAAATCTGTTGATTCCTTGAACACAATGTTAATCAGAATCCACTCACTGCTCAAACACCTGAGTTTTGTTCAGTGCTGAGGTCAATGAATCCTCTCATTATTGCAAACAAAGTGTTGACAGGGTGTAAATAAGAGATTCATTGTGCAGTGTAGGGAGCTTCGTCGATTATAATGGAACTTTGTGTGATCGCGATGAACTAAGGTGAGTGACCGCTTTTAATGATTATTAAGGGAGTTTGCAAATGTGATTGACAGCTTTTAATGATTATTAAGGGAGTTTGCAAATGTGATATTGATTTAATACAACAGTTCATTAAACAAGAAATTAATATTAAGCGACTTGCATTGTCTGTCTACAACACTATTGCCTGATTTTGCTCTATTTCATCAACGAAAAT
>NW_015644433.1:431-893 GCF_001515625.1 Sinocyclocheilus rhinocerous | reverse complement strand
CTAACTAAAAGGGAGGTGTTGCAGATTGGCGCCCGAACAGGGACTTGACAGACCTGACTTGTTTTGAGCTTTGGTGGAGTCCCCTATATTTAAAATTAAATTTCGACGGTACTGAAAACCCTTCACAAATATCCCTCCCTAACAATCAACTGCTATGGAAGAAAGAGAGCACATCGCTGAGTATTACGATGAGGCATTCGTTCATCGCAGAGAACCTGTAACAAATCTGATAGATACTTTTAGTGAGTTGTACTTAGATTCAGAGGAAGAAAGAGAAGATAGAGATGGGTCCCCAGATCAGAGAGTTGAGCAAGTTGACAAACCTGTTGATTTACCCTTACCTTCTCCGCCTCTTGATTTTCAAGAAGATGAGTTACCGACAGTGAGCCAGCGAATGTGTAATATCGAAGAGCACCTTGTTGATATTGAGCACAGAATTAGCTACTTCATTACCTCCGAGAA
>NW_015644433.1:0-343 GCF_001515625.1 Sinocyclocheilus rhinocerous | reverse complement strand
CATAGGAAGACCGAATGATTTATCGTCTTCAGAGTGAATTAGATCGGGTTCACCAACAATGCTATGCCAAAGTGGATGAACTAAGTAAGAGCATAGTGGATTGTTTGAAACGGTGCGATAAACAGCTGGAGCAACAGTTAAAGGATATCCAACCAGTCATGTCAACTCCTGTTCATTCCAGCACGAATACTTCTCACAAAATATCTCAAACACCCTCTAGGATCACTTCAATTCCACAAGACACTACGAGGCAAGTAACATATCTTTCTTCAGCATCTCATTTGCCTTCTGTTAAAATAGTTACCCACCTTTAGTAATTTGAATTCAGAAGATCCCATTGAAT
>NW_015644432.1:6535-7740 GCF_001515625.1 Sinocyclocheilus rhinocerous | reverse complement strand
AAAGAGTAAGGTTTAGAGAGTGTTATCAAGGCTGGATCTGTCAGAACAGAGTTTTTTTTCTCTCTCTCTGTCTAGCAAGTACTATTCAATATTCAGCACAATACTATTCTTGCAGTACATACTGTACAGTAGGCCTATACAATATATTCACCTTACTCAGTTGCAATTACGAAACTTTTTTACAGAATTGCAAAATTGTTTACTCAATACAATATACTGTTTTTCTGCAATTTTCTGGATGCTGTGTTCTCAATTATTCTCTGTAGTGTAATGAATGCTCTGTAGTGTTTATTTTATTGACTTGTGTGTGTAATCTGAGCACCATTTGATTTTGAGTGCAAGTGAAATGGTTTTGCAGTGATTGGTTGATTTTGATGGAAGAGTCAGAGGTTTTGTGAATTTAGTTTGAGTATATGGATTTGTGTTTAAGGTTTTGAGAAAATGAGTGATGTGTTTTAAGAACACATTTCAAGAAATGTGTTTTAGCAATTCAGAAAAACTGTAATACTAAATTATTTTAAGTAAATTTGGCTTAACACTTATTCTCTGGTGCGTTTTTTGGTATTTTCGCCTAAATTTGACATACTCAAATTCAAATGTTTACCCTACACACATACAATGGAGGAAATGAAAAAAAAATTTCATTGTAAAGAAAACCATCTGAACTTCAAAATATGAGTGTAATTCTTTATAAATAGCATTATATATTTTTCAAATATTACAATAAACACAAAAAAAACATAGGCGCTTTTTGATTTTTTTAAAAAATATATTATTTTGAAAATCTGTAATTCAGGTTCTATTAGGTCCAGCTCTTGCAAATTTACTTTGTTTGATGCCATTAGATGCCAAAATGTACCAGAAAAAAAGAATCTTTCAAATAACAGCTTCTAAACAGGAGTTACTGCATTATAAATGAAGCGAGTAAAATTGTCCTTTTTTGCAAATACATGAGTCATTTTGAGTTTCCTTTGCAAAAACAGGCTTTAAAAAACACTTTCCCCCCACAATTCTATTTTACTATGTGCCATTAGCACATTTCTTGATTATTGATTGAATTATGTTTCATTTTTATGTTTTTCTAAGTAGTAATATACAAAATGGCATAAGCGAATTGGACCAAATTTCACATATTGTGTATTCTACAATGTTTAATTATTTCAGGATGCACAAGACTGTCTACATTATAAAATATATCTGGTCTA
>NW_015644432.1:1718-5056 GCF_001515625.1 Sinocyclocheilus rhinocerous | reverse complement strand
GGTCAAGTCTCAGCTGATCTTCCTGAGTCAAGTCAAGTTACAGCTGATCGTCCAGAGCCTCGTCGCATCACAGCTGTCATCCCAGAGTCATGTCAGGTCACAGCTGTCCTGTCTGTTGCACCCATATCTTCAAGGTCCGTTCTTCAGTATCTCAGACTGGCATCGAGTGTGGAGGATCCACCGCTGGTGTCAGCACGCGCAGCTGAGATTCCCAAACCAACTCACTCTAGCCCTCCTGTTCCAGAACTGATTCCCCTGTCTGCAGCGCTTCCCATAATGGGGGTTGCTTTATGGTGTGTTTGGGCTGCATACACCACCACAGAACCTCCCGAGGTGGCGGCATCCACTATGGTGTCTCCAGAGGTGGCGCCCAGTAATGCACTTTCTGCCTGTCCTATCACGGCTATGGAGGCCGTATGTGAACTCTCTGCCTGTCCTGTCACGGCTATGGAGGCCGTATGTGAACTCTCTGCCTGTCCTGTCACGGCTATGGAGGCCGTATGTGAACTCTCTGCCTGTTCCGTCACGGCTATGAAGGCCGTTAATAAACATTCAGTCCTGTCTATCACAGCCGAGGAGATTACCAATGAACTCACAGTGCCTTCTGCCTCGGTCTTTGGGGCCATAAGTAAACTGTCTGTTTCCTATGTTTCAGTTCCTCCGAGGTCTCAGTCTCAGCCCCGGTTTCCTCATCCGTCTGCTCTGCCGTGGTGGTCTTCAGTTCCACCTACTCCGCCCTGGTGGATTTCAGCTCTGCTCTGGTGGTCTTCAGCTCCCCATGCTCCGCCCTGGCTCCCTGTTCCGCCGGCTCTGCCTCAGTCCCCAGGTTCTCTTCCTGCACATGGACCTGGCCCTCCATCCCTCCCCCTGTTCCACCTCCTCTCCACCACCCTCCTGGACTTAACAGTGTTTATGTTGGAGCGTCTGGAATCCGCTCCTAAAGGGGGGGCTCTGTCATGATCTGACTCCTGTTCCCCTGTCTTGTGTTTGGACTTTTGTGTTACTTCCTGTCTAGAGTGCCTTTTGTTGTCATTTTGTAGTTCTTTTGTTTCATTGGTCCTCTTGATTACTTTCCCAGGTGTGTCTTGTTACCTTGTCATCTTGTTAGTGTCTCTGTGTATAATAGTTCTGTGTTTTAGTCAGTCTGAGTCAGTCGTTGTCTTTGCGAAGTTGTGGCATGTTGTTTCTGTTTCCTGGTTCTCTCTGTGTTTGGTTCTATGTTTCTGGATTTGGATTACCTTTTGTTTTATTAAATGTTCCACTGATTGCATTTGCATCCTACCTTGACTCTTCCTTGCATTGACATGTTACAGAACGACTGACCAATATGGATCCAGCAGCAGTGAAGATAATGTGTCTTCGTCAAGGTGATCGGCCAATTGAGTATGTCATGGACTTCATTGAGCTCGCTCATCAAACCAGAATGTCTGAGGTATCCCTTATCATCTTTTTCCGAGGTCTATTTCGCAACCTGGACAAAACGCTATATATCTCACCGATGGAAGCACGCAGAAACGTGAAAATGGTCTTGTTTGAAAGAAGAGATCCTAATCTAAAAGATAATATAGAGTATATAGATATTTGTGGCTGTTTGCGGCTGACTGAAGCAGTGCTACGAGTAGGAATGTAACCCATACGAAAATTTGCTTAGAGGTGAGAAATTTCACATCGCGATTCTATTGAAGATCATTCGATCTGTGATTGTCACACAATGAAATAATCTACATAGTCAAATTCCTGAGAATGAGAGCTTTCTTGTGATATATGACTTGACTGTTTTGTGAAAAATATATAAAATACACATTCTTCGGAAAAATTATTCGCAATCGTTAGGCGGAAATTCGTGTGTGGGACGAATACATTTCTAAGCTTAATTTTACTACTTTATGAATCCTAAAACCAAGATTTATGGTATTCTTTGTAAAGAAGACACTCCAAGCTTATATACCCATATATGGGCTCATACCATATAAGGAAGACTATGTAAATGTTAAACATTTTTAACTCGATTTTGGACCCGTATCCGGGTCCGCGGAGTTTAACTGGTTTTAAACACCTAAAATAGATGAAACACATCAAGGGTAACAACCAAGTAACTGTTACTAACTTATTTTAAATGTACTATATTTAATTTATTACATTTGTATTACAGTTTTTCTTGCTTAAACATTTCTTGAAATCATGCCTCTTTTTTTTTGCAAAACTCTAAACACAAATCCATAACTTCTAACTCAATTCCCCAAACTTCCTATATGCAGGTCAAAATGAAGCTCTCCACTCATAACAACTGCTGAATCTTGCTGAAAAACCAAACTTTGCTCTCAGACATGACACACAAACCCTCAAACACACACACACACACACACACACACACTACAACAGTCTTAGACACTCATGAGATAAATTCAAAACAATACTACTGCAACGGAGCCGAAGAGACGAGAGACGTGCGGATCCATATGCAAGCTTTTTTATTAAAAGACATGGTCACAAACATAGGCAGGGTTGAAACACCAGCGAACAGGTATGGCACGGGCAAAACACAAGAGCAGTCCAGTAAACAGGCGTGGGTCGATCGATGGTGAACAATATCCAACAGGGCAAGGCAAAGAGAGATAATCCAGGTACACAGCAATAATCCAGGCAGGGGCAAACAGAGTCCGAGTGGCAAGACAAAAGGGGTAATCCGAAATACACAGGCGAGAATAAGAACACGGGAAAACAGGCAAGGCAAGACTATGACTAAACTGGGAAAGATAGAGCAGGCTCCATAAAGTAGCTATCAACTAAACAGTGATAAACGCTAAACAATACTCGGCAGTGAATGGTGGTGTGAGATTGATTTATATAGTGTGTGTAATAGCTTTCAGGTAACAATACTCGGCGTTGAATGGTGGTGTGAGACTGATTTATATAGTGTGTGTGTTATTGGTAGCAGCTGTGTGTGATTGGTTTCAGGTGAGCTTGTTATTAGTGCAATGGAGCATGGGAAATGTAGTCCAGGGTGATGTGTAACAGTCTGTGTGGTGTGAGAGTCACTATAATGGGAGGGCGACATCTGGTGGCAAGCAGACGGAAGTACATGGACAGGATTCGTGAAAACTATAAAAACCGGTAATAAGTTATGTTGCTTGTGGTCCTTCCACAAGTGGCGCGAATTTCATCTGAGACTGCTTGTCTTATTGCCCTTGCCCTTGCCCTTCCCATTCCTCCTCCTCCCCCCCCTCCTCCTCCTCCCTGACGTCTCTCTGGATCCATTGTTTCAAACCTGAATGAGCTGACTTTGGCCCTTTTATCTATCCATCGAAGCTTCTGATTGGTGTGTGATAAATTTTGAC
>NW_015644432.1:1030-1634 GCF_001515625.1 Sinocyclocheilus rhinocerous | reverse complement strand
GCTAGTGCTTTCTAAATGACCACATGGTGTTAGCACTGAGAAATGTAGGGATTTGTGTGTAGAGTTTTGCAGTAACAGTTCACCAAATCTGACTCACGTGTCAAAGCCGGGAAATAGTGTTTATAGTTTAGGGAAATGGGTGTGCTTTTTTAAAAATGGCATTATGGTTTTGAAATTTTATTTCAAAAGCCTGGTTATAGTGTTTTAGCAATCAAGAAAAACTGTAATCCAACAGTGACATTTCACAATAAGGTTCATTTTGGTAACTTTAATTAATGCATATGAACTATTCATGAATATTTAATCTAGCTTAATGTTAGCTTATAAATATACTACTGTTCATTTTTTAATCTTATTTAAAATACATAAACTAATATTAGCACACTTAGTTAAATAGCTGAACTTTATTGGTAAGTGTTACCAACTCAACTAAGCTTCTGTTGTTTTAGTTTAATACTTTATTCTGACTCTAATAAAGTATATTGTAATAGAAAAGGTGCAATGAGATGCATTACTCATGTTCCAGAATGTTCTAAGTTGTTTTGAAAAGCAGGTAAACCCCAAAAATGACATTTATAAGGGGGGGGGGGGGTTCATCTAGGCA
>NW_015644432.1:0-1020 GCF_001515625.1 Sinocyclocheilus rhinocerous | reverse complement strand
ATGTCATTTATAAGAGGGGGGGGGGGTTCATCTAGGCACAACATAAGCTATTTGGCTACCAAGAAACAGAGTTCAGTCTTTGATCTTGGAGGGATGCTTTCTTTCTGTTTTTTGGAGCTTTCATGCTGCTGCCACCACGTCGGTTTCACCTGAGTGCAGCTGTGGCAGGGCCGTCAGGGCAGCAGGGGCCCAGGGGGCCACCCACCGTGCCCCGTCACACACACTCAAGAGTCCGACACACACACACACACACACACACACACACACACACACACACAGACCTGAGCTCCAGACATGAGAGCTTAGACAGCAAAGGTGACATTCACCACACCATCCCACTTTGTCGTCATGGCAACTCTGGTCTGATGACAATCTGGAAAACAATAACTTTATCGTACAGATATGTGAAGAGTAACCTTTGTTTCCCTAATGCTCTCTCCATTTTACTGTATATATAAAGCAGAAAGAGTGTGTGCATATATGTGTATATATATATACGGTAACATTTTATAAGGTCTCATTACTTAATGTTCTTTAATGTAATAGCGTACATTTCTTACAGTATTTATTAATCTTTGTTAATGTTAATAAAAAAAATAACTATTCGTTGTTAGTTCATTTGAGTTGTAAATAATATAAACAGTTACAACTACTGATTTTATTAATAAATACTGACATTAACATTAAGTTTAATAAATGCTATATAAGCACACATTTTAATTCTAAATCATATTTTATTATATACTATTATATATCTATTAATTACATTTAATTTTTACAGCACCATATTGGATTCAATAAATAATTGAACTGTCCCATGCCTATCTGAGTTGGACAGAGGAGAGAGCTGTACCTTTCGATTAGAAGCTCAAGTGTCACTGTTGCAGGTCAGAAGCTTGGACTTGTCATTTTTACTGATGTTTTTTGACATCACCGTCAACACTGTCCCTTGTACCTACACCCCTGTCCCTTGCACTATAATTTATTATGCTCACAGTGAACTTGACTGTCAGTGCACAT
>NW_015644431.1:0-1099 GCF_001515625.1 Sinocyclocheilus rhinocerous | reverse complement strand
GACAGCACATTAAAAACACAACTCTGAGTGCTGAACTTTGGTCACACCAAAGAAAATAGTCTGCACACTTAATATTATATTAGTGTAATCTGCAGACATTGCAGAAAGATGGGCTTTCAGAATTGCTTTTTAAAAAAAAATCAGACATCAAGTCTTTAGGCAAACCCCCCAAACCTGCCTCACCTCCCTCGTCAGCCTGACTTCAAAGATTTAACTGGGCAGAAAGAGGGGAAGAGGGAAAGTGTTTGGTGACATCTGATCTTAAAGACCTGCTGCGTTGACAACAACCTGAGAATTTATGAATGTATAATGTTCTAAAAGACCTCAGTATCTCCAGCTGACAGTTTTGACTCTTCAGTCCATCGGAGAGCAGCTTCACTCCTGAATCCTGCAAGTCATTGTTACTCAGGTCCAGCTCTCTAAGGACAGAGTTTGAGGATTGTAGAGCGGATGACACAATCTCACAATGTTGGTCAGTGAGATTACAGCCAGCTGTAAAGCGGAAGACACAACCTCACAATGTTGGTCAGTGAGATTACAGCCAGCAAGACTGAAACAGAACAGAACACAAAATAATCAAATTCTTAACCTCATTCTACAATTAGCATTGCAATATCTACTTAATTTCTGTTAAACAGATCAGGACATTCTAAAAATAAGCAAAACAATACCCTGTTGAAAAAAAACAGCATATGCTGGTAAGATATGTTTTAAAGCATGGCTGCTGGTTTGAGCTGGTTCTAAGCTGGTACTGAGCAGGAGCTAGTTGCTTAGGACCAGTTTAGAACCAGCACATGGCCAGCTTAAACCAGCTCAAACCAGCAGAACATACCTAACCAGCATATGCTGTTTTTTTCAACAGGGTAGAAAGTGCAATTCCATTCAGAAAGGACTCTTCATTGTAAGACATGGGTTAAACACTCACAGAGCTTTTCTGCAGTTGATCACAGCTGATATCAGTCTTCTTCTACCTTCATCTGATGTGTTGTATTTCTTGAGATCCAGCTCATCCAGCACCTCTGATATCTGAAGCATGTAGGCAATTGTTGAGCAATGAGATGGAGAGAGTTTCTTCTCTGAGTGTTTGTCTGATTTCACA
>NW_015644430.1:840-968 GCF_001515625.1 Sinocyclocheilus rhinocerous | reverse complement strand
ACTTACTTTGAGATCATTCTGAGGTTAAATACATATTTAAGTTAATAATAATAATAATAATAATATTTTAATAATATTTTATTAGCTATGATACTGTTTTTGGAATCAAATCTTTACATAGCTATGAC
>NW_015644430.1:0-730 GCF_001515625.1 Sinocyclocheilus rhinocerous | reverse complement strand
AAAAAAAAGCATAGCTATACATAAACCCATATAGGAAATAAAAGAGTTATCGAATAAGCTTGTTCTAAACTCCTGAAACATTGTTGTTTCATATTTTAGAGCAGTCACTGCAATTTATGGAAGAACTCAATTAAATCTGTATGTGGGAGTGTGTGTGAAAAAAGCAGATGTAACCCCCTTTGTAATCCTTAACATTTTCATAACTAACTGTAATTTAATTACATGTTTTTTCTCAGTAACTGTAACTGATTACAATTACTTTTATTTTGTAATTAAATTACGTAATTCCGTTACATGTAACTAGTTACTCCCCAACACTGGTTATAGGTGCGCGTGTGTGTGTGTGTGTGTGTGCTCTCTTTGGCTTGACTGTGATTGAATCACCTCATAAGTGAAATACCAAACCGGGTGCAATCATCAACCGCAAACCAACACTGCGGTCCAAATGTTTTTCCAACATGGCATGTATTTATCCAAAACATATTGGGATTTAAAAAAAAGGATTTTTCATTTCCATGACACTGGAAAGAGGGCAAAGGAGGTGGCTGTTGGCCCTGAGAAGGAACATGACTGCTTTGAGACCGCTTTACAATCCGTCATAGTACATCCCGTCGCTCGCTCGCCGCCACCGAATTCCCGCTGGAGGAACAGCGTGTGACGAATCGTTCCTAAAAAGTTACCCGCAGGTGCCAGAGCATAAACTAAATGCTGGCACGAACGCAAGCCCGCC
>NW_015644429.1:58696-58832 GCF_001515625.1 Sinocyclocheilus rhinocerous | reverse complement strand
GAGTACGCCCACAATTTTAATTGATATTCAAACATTTAACAGCACTTCAGTAGTCAATAAAGATATCCGATCGTAAACGGACCAATAAAATCCCTGATATCTGAACCGGGAAAAGCCGCCGCTGCAGCAGGTGAAG
>NW_015644429.1:51240-52192 GCF_001515625.1 Sinocyclocheilus rhinocerous | reverse complement strand
TAACTTATGGACTCAAAGTTTGGAGAAACAAACTACATGGTAGTGCTATCATATATATCTATTTTGATACCGATACTGAAATATCTGACACGTTCCGTTACTCATTTCCCACAGTATCTACCGGATATACACCGATACAAACTGCGTCTCTCTCTCCTCTCCGACAGTGAGTTTGACACGCATCCGCCTCCTGTCGATTACAGAGTCTGAATATCCGCGTGGGTATTCTGCATAATTTTAATCATTCCCGCGCAAATGTGGCGAGCACTTTACTGTAACATGAGAACACATTCATGAAATCGCAGAAAACTGGATGCGAGCTCTTAATTAGGCCTAACTTATAGAAGTGAACTGCCTGTCCTCTCACTCCGATATTGCTTGTGCGCAAACCAGGGCCGGATCCAGGCATGGGCAGGGGTGGGCTGAGCCCACCCAAATGACTGTTTTGCGCACCCAATCAGAATTAGATAAAGATTACGTTAATTTTTTGTGCATAGATTAAAACTAATCTGAAGCGGACTGTATTTTGATAAGTTTAAGCTATAGCTTGAGACTGCCCAAACAATCATAAAATAACTATAGAAAATTGCAGCATTTTTCTTTTATTAGCTGAATGCAAGGCGCGCTGAATTCACGCGGAGCTTCAGTCTGCTGCAGAAAAGCAGAGGCTGACAACGAGCGAAAACGGGCAGAAATATTTGCGTGCTATCACGGGGAGTTTGCGAGTTATGAGGAGTTTAATACACGAATATGTATCATAGCCTACCACTGAAATTACCTGAGCAGTTTTAATGTTCTAAGAGAATAGAAAAGAAACATCATTCAATGAGGTGCATTCATTGCATGGACGGGGCACGAGCATAATATAAGCGTCTAAAATGCATGTAGGCTATACAGTTCAGTTGAAAGCTTACCCCTTTTGACTTGCTGTTAATGTTGAATGTAAGAATTA
>NW_015644429.1:50495-51160 GCF_001515625.1 Sinocyclocheilus rhinocerous | reverse complement strand
GGGGAGTTTGCGAGTTACGAGGAGTTTAATACACGAATATGTATCATAGCCTACCACTGAAATTACCTGAGCAGTTTCAATGTTCTAAGAGAAAAGAAAAGAAACATCATTCAATGAGGTGCATTCATTGCATGGACGGGGCACGAGCATAATATAAGTGTCTAAAATGCATGTAGGCTATACAGTTCAGTTGAAAGCTTACCACTTTTGACTTGCTGTTAATGTAGAATGTAAGAATTACTTACTATAGCAACAGTCTTATGACTGTATTATCAAGTATTTGCCTTTTATTTCTTTTTTCAAATTCCGCTGTTTTGAATTGAAAGTTGGGCTGCCATTTACGTGATTCATGTAATTCATAATTATTATGATGACAATAGCATTTTCTGTCTTGCGTTTTCAACATATTAGGAATACAACTAAAATTGAATGGGTGCATATTTTAAAATAAAAATATTATTTGAATTTCAGATTGATTACTTTACAAAAAATCTTATTATTTATGTAGTTCCTTTACCATTACCATAGTGGTCTGGTCTTAATATTTTCCTCAAAACAATAGTCCCCCTAATGTTCTAGATATGATTATGGCCTTGTTTGGTATAAATAAAAAAGTTAGTTGAAAAAAATCACCAGTGTAGAAACAATGATACAGAGAAAGAGAA
>NW_015644429.1:32526-46495 GCF_001515625.1 Sinocyclocheilus rhinocerous | reverse complement strand
TGTCATGTAGATACTGTGTGAAGTGTCTAGTGTCTCCATGATTGTGGTTTGTGTTCTGAAGGTCACGAATATCACATACCAGAAAGAATAATTAGTTGAGTGATGTCATCTTCTGGACATGTCATGTGGCTTTAATGTCAATACATTTACAGTGCATCAAAATACCAGAATCACTCACTGTCTGTTCGTGGAGAGAAACAGATTAATGTGGCCAGTTCATAGGTGTGGGTTACTAGAATCACACCCCCAGAAACACCTTGGGCATTTGAATGAACTCAGGATCTGGGTTTAATTCTGAAGGGCTCTGCCCATTTACACTATCATTTATAGTTTATAGCAGGGGTGTAACGATACATTCATTAAATGATTCAGCATATGATGTATCGATGCTTCTATATATTTTTAAGAGGCATCTTTATTTTGACCCTCTCCACATCTTCACACAATGCCCATCTTCTGTTCTACGTGTTTCTGTTCCGCACATTTTGTTTGTTTACATTTATTTTTTAGAATTTGTTTTTTTTCTACAAAATGAAGTACCTTATTTTGTTGTGTCTCTTAATGGAAGCACTAGATTTACACATTTTAGATCGCACAGAAACCGGACAGCCTTTCTTGACTGTTGTCATGCACTGACCAATTAACTTTCATCAGACGACTGATCTCATACGTGACTTGAATTTTTCTCCATAATTCATCTTTCTGTTTTATTTAAAACAACAAAGGCTAGTGTTAAAAAGCTAGTGTTATATATTTTGATTGCATTTGAGTTGATAGAAATGTAACTTGTGTAAATTAGGCTCATAATATCAAAATATCGATATATCACTCACAGCCCGCTTAAATGTATCAGATTTTATTATCTTATGTGTTGTATATATTATTAAGGTGAAATACTGATCTGATATCCAAATGCCATGTCAATAAATAAATAATTACAATTAATTTAAATCTCTTGAAACTTTGATAAACTGTGTCATTGTGTTGTTTGTGATCCTCTCATCAGCAGCTGCAGTGTCTCTCAGCTGTATCAGTGCAGTCACTGTGACTCTGACTGACAGAGGTTTTTGTTCGACTCTATATCACTGTGTGAATACTCTTTTACTGTTGATGTTGTGGTAACTCTGACAGTAATAATCTCCTGTATCTTCAGTCTGGACTCCACTGATGGTCAGAGAGAAATCTTTTCCAGTATATGCTGTTCCACTGCCACTGAATCTAGATGGAGTTCCTGAATAAAGGCTATTTATGTCATGAATAAGAAGCTTAGGTGCTTCTCCAGGTTTTTGTTGATACCAGGCTAAATCATCATATGTTAATGCTACATCCATACTACACTCAATTGTAGCTTTTTGACCCTGCTGAACAGTTTTAACTTCAGGTTGAGTCAGAGTGACTCCTCTGGATTCTGAAGAAGAGAAAATAAAGACAATTATTGAATATCCGTTGTTGCAGGAAGTGTATTAAAAAGAATAAACATCCCACCGTGAATAAAAGCTGCAATGGTCCAGATGAGGATGATGATGTTGTTCATTGTTGTTGTTGTGTCTTGTGTGATGATGAAGATTGTGTTCTGTTCTGCTCTCAGTCATGAAGTGTTAAACTCACAGCACTATAAACACTCTCAGAGCACTGAAGCATGTGCTGACAATGCAAAGAAGTGGGCAGGATTTACAACAGCTTGAGCTGCTAACAAACTCATATACACTGATACAGAACTAATAGTTTGACATTCTCACAATTATACTTGCTCAGTAACAATTTTTTTATCATTGTGTGATAATTTAATGGTTTAAATGTTTAATCTTTAGAGGAACACTACGTCAATTTTGTGGATATTTCACTGGTTCTTTTTATAGTGGTTTATACTGACACATATCAGCATGAATGCAGCATCACACAAGACTCCGCCATCTTGGAGCATCCAATCACTTCAGTAGCTTCCAACAAAGATTAATGACTGCTGTATACTCAACAATATGAGACACTGTAATATTTAACATCTCTGTTTAATTTAAAACATACAGTATTAAGAAAATGAAAATGGCTGCCTGGGTTTGTTTCCAAGATTTCTGCCAGTTGAATCAATTTAATTTATTTTATTAGTTTTTTTATGACAAACAGACTAAAGAACACAGTACAGGGTGCAAGCAGACAGATCTGCAAATAGATCTGAATACATATAACAAACACCAATACACGATCATGACAGAGGTATAGAAATATACAAGACACAAGAGTGAGACCAACAAACAGATTTACATGTAGATGACAAACAATGATACATAAATATTTAACATCTTTACCACAAGTCACTGAACATCTGTTTCATCCATTTTTTTAATGATTGAACCAGTGAGTGATAGACATTTAGTTCTGTCCTTCCACTTAAATTCCTCTTTGGTAACACTTTTGGTAACACTTATAATAACTGTCATTAATAAATAATTAACACACATCATATAAAGCTTAACAGATCATTAGTTAATATATATTCACATAGCTCAAAATATGAGATTATGTGCTTGTTAATGTTTACTAATGTACTTATTAAACATTATCTAATGATTAACAGATAATTATTTCATGTAAATAATAATGCTTACAAATGTCAGTAAACTTTCAAGCCATATGATCACGCACTTCTTAAAAAAATCTTCAAATGATTTTAACAGATGTTATACAATGATTAAAAGCTTTTGTTAATGCACAACTCTTCTGCTGCTGTTGAGGTGTGATGCAGCTAAGGTTAGGGACGGGTTTGGTGTATGGGTTGGTTTAAGGGTAGGTTAAGGGGTCAGAAGTATGCAGTTTTCAATTTGATTATTATAAAGGAACACGGTTCATTCTGTTTTATTACATTGTTTTGATGAATGAACAAGTATTTTCTTTGAATTCGTTTCTCCTGTTGATCTATGATTCAAGGAATATCCTGTTTAATGATATACAGTAGTATACTAATATGTCTTGAGGCAATAAAAACATGGTTTGCCAATGTTTGTGTTAGAACGAGCCGTTTTAGGGGGGCGTGGCAGAGTCTTAACTTTGATAATATATATCTCTTTGGTTTTGAGACTTTAGTCTTTGCAACTTCAGAGATCTTATCTATGCACAATCAGCTTGTAACACTCCAAAGAGAAAGGAAAACTTGAAATCGCATCATATGACCCCTTTAATGTTTAATGTTAATGTTTGTCTGAAGCTGCAGGTTTTTCTGTGAATCATGATGATTGAGCTGCATGAACTGACTATCAGCTTGTCAGTGGTGTATCAATGGAGGCCCGACCGCAGTGAACCTCTGCTGGTGTGATACCCCAAAAAACACCGGCAGTCTGACAGCATTATTAGCTTTGTCAGCTCACTGATGGTATGTAGACGGAGGTCCACCTGTGTCACGATACTGACTTTGTGTCGCCCAAAAAAACACTGGCAGACCAATAGGTCATTGTTAGCTGGGCTGGTTATAAAATAATTACATTGTTTTCAAGCAATAACAAACATTTTGATTGTACTATGTATGAGAAAGTTTCGTTCTTTTTGAGGAAAAAAAAAGTCAAAAGTGTTGTCAGCAGCTGAATCATGATGATTGAGCTGCATGAACTGACTATCAGCTTGCCAGTGGTGTATCAACGGAGGCCCGACCGCAGTGAACCTCTGCTCTCAGTGTCTTCTGCTCTCAGTGTGTTGAAGTGTTGTTTCTCTCTCTCTGCTGGAGTTTGTGTTCACTCGAGTGGAATAGAGGTTTTTGTACGAGCCTTTCATTAGATTGTATGACTGTGGTACACATTCGGTGGAGGAACTAAACTGGTGCTCGGTAAGTCTGTCTTTTTAATTTTCCATTGAAAACCTACAATTTAGATTGTATAAAAAGTAAAAAAAAAAAAAAATAATAAATATAATTTACAATAGTTTAAATTGTTTAATGTTTAAAAATACATTTAGATATTCAGAAGAACTGAATTATTATTAATACTAGTTTAGGGACCAATTCTCACTATTAACCAGTTGCTTATTATCATGCATATTACTAGCATACTGGCTGTTCTTTAGTACTTATAAAGCATTTATTAATGACTTATTCTGCATCAGTATATTTTTGATCCCTTAACCTAACACCATACATAAACTTAACAACTACCCTACTAACTATTAATAAGCAGCAAATTAGGAGTTTATTGAGGGGAAATTTTGTAGTTAATTCTAATAGTTAATTGTGAATTAACTATTAATAGTTAATTGTGAGGATTATAAGTGTGACCAAATTATTTACTTTGAAGAAAAATTGCTGTCTAAACACTTTTTCATAATGCATCTCATAATATTTCATTATGTGTGAGTTTTATCTGTTTTTTTTTTTGTTTTTTTTGCTCACAGTGAGTACTACAAGCACATTTTATACAAAATATGTGTACATTTTTACACTTAGTAAATTTAGTTGTTTTCTAATTCCAAACAGTGATATTCTGTGTAGTCACACAATTTCTGTTTGAAATTGAAAAGTGTAATAAATAAATAAATTAAGTTAACACATTATTAGGATATTCAATTTTAAGTTACATTACGTAAATGCATTATTTAAGGCTAATCAGTGATATAATGTTCACTTGATCTGAGCTGCAGTCACAAGATTTCATTCTGAAATTGAGTTTCTAAACAAGTGTAAACAAAAGACAAAATAAGAGTAGAACAGCTAACATAAAATTGTAAGAACATCATATTGGGTATAAAAACTACTGAAACTGAAGCAGTAAATGTCTTGGTACAGTATGTTTAGTTTCATTGATGATTGATTTCATTGAAATGTATATTATGTAGTTTATATATATATATAGCTATGTATATATTAGCTATAGTGATGTTGAATAAAAAAAAAATGATGACATTGTTTTGATTTTTACTGCATTCTGTCTGCTGCTGAAATGTTGAAATGAAGTGAGTGATGCAGGGCAGAAGAGTGCTGGAGCTGCAGTGTGTTTTCTTTGTGTTTGTGAATGTGTTGTGTTTGTCTCCTGCAGCTGGTCCCACAGTGAAGCCCTCAGTGTCTCTGCTGCCGCCCTCTTCTCTGCAGATCTCTGGAGACTCAGCCGCACTGCTCTGCCTGCTCAGCTCTTACTCTCCACAGGGGGCGCTGGTGAGCTGGACACTGGACGGCTCAGAGGTCACCGAGGGGGTTGTGACCAGCGCAGAGAGCGAGCAGGACGGCCGCTACAGCCGCAGTAGCGTCCTGACCCTCAGCAAAGCACGCTGGGAAGAGGGAGAGCTGTACGTCTGCAGAGTAACACATGATGGAGCTCCTCATGAGGCCTCGTTCCACAAGAGTCTCTGTTAGTCGCTCGCAGTGCTGATGTTTCTCCAGTGAGCGCTGCTCTCTCCTGAAGATGAGCGTATCTGAGTGTCCTGTGTCAGGCAGGATTCACATGAGTCTAGTGCTGCAGCTGTAGTCATTTACAACTCAATACTGAAAGAGAGCTCTAGTGTCAAAGCACTGGCTGATCTTTCAATCTGCTGTGTTTGCTGCAACATTCAATAAAGCTTCTCAACAAACTCCATTTGTGTCTGACAACATCATTCAACTAACAGATGAAGATGCATGCAGTGTTTGTTCAGGTGCTTTTCAGAAGCTCGATCAGTAGCAGTAAATCTAGTCAAATAAAGCTCTTGGGGTTTGAACATGGTCTCTGGAGACAGAGCTGCTCTATTCTGAGAGGATCACAATCACTCCACCCTGACAATGCAAATGGGATTTTCAGCCCACACTCCCAGAGTCACTGTTTGATTGGTTACATGATCTGGACTGAAACAGACCAGTTTCACTTCTGCTGTAGTCAAGCAGCCCAGGTGAAAAGGAAATGTATTTAAATTGTGCTTTTTTTGGACGTACTTATAGTTAAATCATACCATATTAAATGCATATTAAATGTATTATTTTGAAACAATTAGTATATCAAGCATATTTCAAGATGTGCTTAAGATCAACTTTAGTCTATTAGCAATATATTTTAATATATTAAACTGTGTTAAATTGGAAGCACTTCAATTACATTTAGTGCAATTTAAGTTTATTTCTTCACAATTCATTTAAAGTATTCAAAAATATAGGTGGATCCTGTTGCAAAAAAAAATAAAAAAATAAATACAAATAAAAAATCCATGTCCATGCACTCACATAGTCAGCAAAGTAAAAAGCCTTTATTCTAAGACAGGGCTACATTTTAAAAAGACACCAACGTGTATCATCCCAAGCAGGCCTTCGTCAGGGTGTGAGACAATAGAGAATAAGAAGTAGCTAAACGGATACACCTGTGACTATACATTTTCAGGATCTTTAATTAATTACTACACAAATTAGTTAATTAATTTCTCAAACAATCCAAACAACTTTCACATACAACCCAAGAATAAAAAGTGAAAAATTCAATATACTCACAAACAATGAATGGAGAAAAATCAATATCTTCATTAAGACCAGCATATGAGAGAGCATTCAATGTATGTATTCTCACTGTTTCAACCGTCTAAGTCTATCTCCACCTCAATTCCAATGACCTTCAAGTTACTATCACTACCATGCTTGGCCTGTATAAAATGTTTCGCCATCGGATAATTCATGTTACCAGTCCGTATTGCATTTCTATGTTCAGCCAATCTGTCACATAACCTCCTCTTAGTGAGGCCAACATAAAAACAATTACACGGACATTCCAATCTGTAAATTACACGTGTTGAGTTACAATTAATAAAATCTGTGATCTCAAATTTCTTATTTCTTGTGTCCGGACCATATGTATGCAATAATTACAATTACCACAGCTAAAATTCCCTTTTGGTCATCTTAGCCATGTTTCCTGTCTTGAGGCTGGAAGAAAACTCATCACCAATTTGTCTTTTATTGTTGGGGCACGTTCAAAAGTAAAGCTAGGGGATTCTTTTAAAAATTCCCTTAGAGTCTCATCAACTTGTAAAATATTCCAATTCCTTTGAATAATCTGTTTTGTGTCACTTCTTTACAATATCTTGTGACAAAATGTAACTTGTCATTAGGACCCTGCATTCAGTTTCTGTTTTTTCTGTTCAACAATTCATCTCTCTTCAGTGACTGGGCTTAACCATGAGCTTATTTTAATATTGACGAACTATATTCTCTTTCTTTGAAATATGGATATTTTTCTTACAAAAACTCATGGATTCGCTACAGGGGGCCTTTATTCACCCCCCGGAGCCGTCTGCGGCACGTTTTATTATGGATGCGCGCGCTTTATTTGACAACTTGTGGACTGTTCAACTGCAACACCCGCTGACTGCAACGATAGAGTTTGGAATAGCCAGGACAATTTTTAATATTACTCCGACTGGATTCGTCTGAAAGAAGAAAGTCATATACACCTAGGATGCTTCGAGGGTAAGTAAAACACAAGCTAATTTTCATTTTTGGGTGAACTAACCCTTTAAGTATTTTTTGCGAGTATCTGTACTTTACTTGAGTATTTATATTTCAGCCGACTTTTACGTTTACTCCACTACATTTCCTAATTAAAATGTATACTTTTAGCTGCCCACTGAAACCTAGAAACAGAGTTAGAGTTAGAAATAACAGGTTCTATGTGATTGTGTATCATTCACTATTGATAAAAAAAAAATGTTTTATTCAATTTAAATTCATTTTAATTTACCTTGTATACATATACACAGTGTCCAGCTGAGGATGATGATGTTGTTCATTGTTGTTGTTGTGTCTTGTGTGATGATGAAGATTGTGTTCTGTTCTGCTCTCAGTCATGAAGTGTTAAACTCACAGCACTATAAACACTCTCAGAGCACTGAAGCATGTGCTGACAATGCAAAGAAGTGGGCAGGATTCACAACAGCTTGAGCTGCTAACAAACTCATATACACTACATACTGTATGTATGTATGAATGTATGTATATATATATATATATATATATATATATACATATAGTCACAACTTGGTTGAAACTGTATGAAAACTCAGAAACAAAACCCTCTCATATAGCAGACTTGTAAAAGACAAATGGAACAATCAGTATAATGTGAGGATAACAGACAAATGAACAAAACAAAAAAACTGAGTTTAAATACACTGATAAACTAATCACTGAAGTGAACAACAGGTGTAGAGACTAATCAAATCAATGAGAAACCAAGGAAACAGACTGCTGCCTGGGACACACTAGATGATTTTCAAATCTTAACCTTAACCTTAATCTTACAGTTTTAGAACTGTTGCAGACCACAGACATAAGGACAGTTTCAACTGATTTTTAAAATTTTTATCCTCCGAACGCACACACTAGATGATATGGCCAGACTGTGAGTCAACACACCTGCTGAAAGCTATTTCACAGTGGCAATTCATCAGACACGAGATCTCACAGAAACACGTGATCAAACGTGACTTCAGAAGAAAAACAAATATGGAGGACGATCAAAGTCATCAGCTTGCCCTCCAGGTGTGTGTTCTGTACTGCAGTGAAAAACCAAAGGGATATGGGTTAAATCTTGGCTGAGAAGATGCTATAGATGCACAAGCTGTTTCAGCTATAAAAGCATGCAACCGATGTGCGATCGAGAACTGTTTCAGCTATAAAAGCACGCACCGGTGTGCAATCGGGAACATCCTTTCCAGTTGTATCACAGTCTGGTATGGGAACTGCTCAGATGCTGACCGCTAGGCACTGCAGAGGGTGGTGAAAACCGCCCAACACATCACAGGGACACCACTTCCTGCTATTGAGGGCATCCAGAGGAAACGCTGTCTACGTCGAGCTCGCAGCATTCTTAAGGACTCCTTTCACCCTGACCATAGACTGTTTAACCTCCTGCCCTCCGGGAGGCGCTTCAGGAGCCTCCGGACAAGGACCAGCAGACTTAGGAACAGCTTTTTCCCTACAGCTGTCTCCTTACTGAATTCTGCCCGCTGATCACCACTACACTACACACTCCTCAACACTACATCTGGTTTACAAAAAAAAAAAAAAAAACGGTTACACTTGTTATTACTTGCACTACTGTCTGTACATCCAGAATACTGAATGATCTATTTGCACACTGGAATATTTTCTATGCACTTCTTTTCAAATGTCCATTGCACTAGTGTTTTGTACAGCTTAATGTATCGCTTACATATTCATTTGTAAATGATGTTCATATGTTCATAGTTTCTGCTTATAGTGTACATACACTTATTACATAATCCATCTGTATAGTATGTTCATAGTACACCTATCTGTATATCATGCTGATAGTATTTAAAAATCTGTAAATTATGTCCATAGTACTGCCTTATCTGTATATTTATTGTACATTTGTAACATATTGGAGACACTGTATATCCTGTACTTACTGCTTATTGCACTTCTGGTTAGATGCTAACTGTATTTCGTTGCCTTGTACCTTACATGTGCAATGACAATAAAGTTGAATCTAATCTAATCTAAACATGGTTGGTGAAGCTTGTTCGCTCTCATTGGCTATTGAGGGTAAAACATCGGATTTACACTTAGTGTAAATAGCCTTTTTGAAAATGTATTTTTTTGTCACATGTTCAACCAATCATGTTTGCTGACTACTGAGACACAGAGGATGTGCAGATGAACATTCATTTCTGTGTCCACATTCATTTGAGTGTCCACTGCATCTTCTGTCTCATGACCACCATCACTGCTACACTTCCACTGGATGAACTGCCATCACTTTACTGTAGTAATAGATCATGAATCAAGAGTCTGTTCAGAAAGTATCAGGACTGATTGTAAATGTCTAATCATTCATGGTGTCGCTCCAAAGAGAAAATATAAAAGGATTTCATGTGAAAATTTTTATTATGAAAATATTTTTTGAAAGGTATTTTGTCAAACTAAATAATTGAGTGTTGTCAGCAGCTGAGGTGTTTCTGCTCTCAGTGTGTTGAAGTCAGGGCTGGACTGGGATTAAAGACTCACAAATCAGTATGGCAATATTTCTATAATTAGAAATAACACAGCTGTATTACTAATTAAAAAAATAATTTTCTCATCAGCAAAGTCATCCTATCATCAGCAGCTGCAGTATCTCTCAGCTGTATCTGAGTCACTGTCACCTGCCCAATGGATTCTGTCAAGTGAAGAACAGCAGAAGTTAAATATTCTCACACAGTCATTTATCTTTGGAAAATACAAACATAAATAGTTTTGCAAACCTTGAAAAACACTGCCAGAGTCCAGACAAAGATGATGCTGAAAGTCATGTTTGTTGGTTGATGAAGAAGAGCTCTTGATCATGTCATGTTCAGTTCATAGAGATATAAACACATGCAGAGCAGTGAAGCTTGTGCTGCTCATGCAAAACACCCTCTGTATGCAAAAACTGCTGTAGACTGTGAGCTAAAGAACAGAAGAGACATCAGGACAATACACAGACTCATCTGATACATTAGATTCATATTCAAATAGCTTCATAGGCATGGTGAAAAGAAGACTTTACATTGCCAAAACAGATAGCATTGTATAAACATACACATTTAAAGAAAAAAAAGAAAAATAAACAAAACTAATAATAACTGATGATAGTCAGATTTTTAGCCACAGTTCATGATTGTTATGTCAATTTTTATATAGTTATTTGTTTCTTTTCATTGCTGATGTTTGTACTGAGGTGTGTGTAGTTCTGACTTTGTGTTTATAGTCATGTTGTCTAATTTGAAGTTGTGGCATTTTCGTTATTGTTTAATATTATGATTGTAGGGTAAACTACAAATGTTTGTCTGTATGAATAAGAGATCAGAGGGAATGTTTATGGAAATGCAAGGTTTCTGGGATGTTGTTGTGAATCAGTTTGATATAAAACTACTTGTTGAATTTGTGCTGATCAGACAAAGTCTGAGCATTGAAACATACACAACTAAGAATATACAATAAACACTGCTCCTTTTTACCATCATCACTTCGTCTCCTGCTTCTGCTCTTCTCTGACTTAACTCAGTCAACTTCTTGGCTGATAGAAGATTATTAATACAGTGCAGCTGACAAACCTGCAGCAACTGCGTGAGGCTATCATGTCAGTATGGACCCAGATCTCTGAGGAGTCTTTCCAGCACTTTGCTGAGTCTATGCCACAAAGAATTGAGGCAGTTCTGAAGGCAAAGGGGGTCCAACCTGGTACTAGCAAGGTGTATTTAATAAAGTGGCCCGTGAATGTATATATGAATTATGTTGCTAACTTAATGGATCAACGTAGTTTTAATAGTAGGGCATGTTTTGATGCGGTGTTTAAACCTGGATAATGTCTTTTGCAAGTTAGATAAGCATTAAAGCATTAAAGAAGCATAAAAACTATTGTTAAATAACAGATCGGACATTAAAATAATAGCAGATTTGTCTCAGTATTTGAAAAATAATGTGTTTTTTGAACATTAAAGCATGTCAACATATTCTGTTACACCAAATACACAAAATAATGATCTTTAAAAAAGCATCATATGACCCCTTTAAATAAAGACTAAAAACTGAGCAGAAAAAATTTACTTCAGTAAGAAATTGACTTTTTCTACATGGTTAAATAAATGTTCAGTGATATCTTTCAAAGACTTTTGAATTTTGGCAAAAAATGTTCTATATAATGTTGGGTAACACTATATAATAACTTTCATTCATAAATCATTAACAAACATTGTATAATTATTCATAACAGATCATTGGTACATTTGTATAATAGTACACTTATGAAGCATTACCTAACGATTAACAGATAGTTTTTCATGTAAATTAAAATGCTTACAAATGTCATTAAACTTTTAATCCATGTGATCATGCACTTCTTGAAAATCTACAAATGATTTTAACAGATGATATACAATGATTAAAAGCTTTTGTTAATGCACAACTCTTCTGCTGCTGTTGAGGTGTGATACGGGTAAGGTTAGGGACAGGTTTGGTGTATGGGTTGGTTTAAGGGTTGGTTAAGTGGTCAACAGTGTGCAGGGGTCAGTTTGATTACTTTAAGGGAACACGGTTCATTCTGTTTATGTTACATTGTTTTGATGAACGAACAAGCACTTTCTTGAAAAGTAGATGTTTTCTCCTGTTTATGTATGATTCAAGAAATATTCTGTTTAATGATATACAGTAGCATGCTAATGTAAGTGTTGAGGTGAGAAAAATATGTTTTGCACCCAAAATACAATGTGCTTTATGTCTTTAGCAAGCATTTAACTAACCACCCTTTACACAAACGTTGTTACAGCAGCTAAAAGTCAAATGCCTATTAATTAAGATACTTAATGTTTAGGAAATAATTATAAGCATTTACAAAGGATGAATAGTTTAAACTATAGATTGGATACTGCAAAAACATGAACAAATAGTTAATAAATGATTTGTTAAGATGTGTAAACAGTAGAAGTCTACACAACAAAGACCAAATATATGACCTGTACAGACTGTGATAATGATTTAATGAATAATATGTTAACATGAAGAGTTTGTGAAGTGCTTAAAATTACTAATTAAGCTATTTTTTCACAACATTTGTAAAAGTAAATAAAAGAGCATTAGGTAATATGTGAAATGAAGTTTAATGTCATTTGTTAGCAAAAGTACATTAACAAATAATCTTTTAATCAATGTATAGCATCTGTTAAAATCATTTGTAGATTTTCAAGAAGTGCATGATCACATGGATTAAAAGTTTAATGACATTTGTAAGCATTTTAATTTACATGAAAAACTATCTGTTAATCGTTAGGTAATGCTTCATAAGTGTACTATTATACAAATGTACCAATGATCTGTTATGAATAATTATACAATGTTTGTTAATGATTTATGAATGAAAGTTATTATATAGTGTTACCCAACATTATATAGAACATTTTTTGCCAAAATTCAAAAGTCTTTGAAAGATATCACTGAACATTTATTTAACCATGTAGAAAAAGTCAATTTCTTACTGAAGTAAATTTTTTCTGCTCAGTTTTTAGTCTTTATTTAAAGGGGTCATATGATGCTTTTTTAAAGATCATTATTTTGTGTATTTGGTGTAACAGAATATGTTGACATGCTTTAATGTTCAAAAAACACATTATTTTTCAAATACTGTACATTATTGTAGGTCCTCTATGCCCCGCCTCTCTCAAACGCTTCGTTTTCTACAAAGCCCCCTCCTTTGACAAGCGCAGTCCGCTCTGATTGGCCAGCTGACCCAGTGCACTGTGATTGGCCGAACACCGCAAGCACTCAGTCGGAAATGTAACGCCCCTTACCATAATCACGAGCGTCAGCTTTCAAAGTAAATATCAAGACAGTTAATAATGTCATTAAAACCAGAGTAGCATTGTGACAATAGCAGCACAGCAGGAGGAGGTAAAACAAGGGAAGAGACAAAGGTAAAGATCATTCAATGAGGCAGGGAATTGATGAGTCTTACAGCCTCTGGGAAGAAGCTGCATTCAAGCCTCGTTGTTCTGGATTTAATGCTTCTTATCCTCCTGAACAGTTCATATGCTGGGTGCCTCAATCATGAGTCACTGAGTCTTTTATTATAATGCTCTTGTTTAGTAGTGCTGATTTACCTTCTGGACAAAACGTATGTAAAGACCCACAGACTCTCAGACTCTGAATCACTGAGAGCTCCAGCCAAATCTAGACAAAAAAATGTTATGAAATGTTGACATATTTTCTCCAGACAATGTGAAATCTGTATATTATATTACATTTCCGTAATACATCATATTATTAGTCTCTAAAACTGATACACTGTGTCATTGTGTTGTTTGTGATCCTCCCATCAGCAGCTGCAGTATCTCTCAGCTGTATCAGTGCAGTCACTGTGACTCTGACTGACGGAGGTTTTTGTACGACTCTTTATCACTGTGTGAACACACTTTTACTGTTGATGTAGTGGTAACTCTGACAGTAATAATCTCCTGTATCTTCAGTCTGGACTCCACTGATGGTCAGAGTGAAATCACTTCC
>NW_015644429.1:20845-31944 GCF_001515625.1 Sinocyclocheilus rhinocerous | reverse complement strand
AGTTTGTGAAGTGCGCTTAATTACACTAATTAATCTATTTTTTCACAACATTTGTAAAAGTAAATAAAAGAGCATTAGGTAATATGTGAAATGAAGTTTAATGTCATTTGTTAGCAAAAGTACATTAACAAATAAGCTTGTAATCACTGTATAGCATCTGTTAAAATCATTTGTAGATTTTTAAAAAGTGCAAGATCGCATGCATTGAAAGTTTAATAACATTTGTAAGCATTAAATAATGATCCGTTAAGCATTATATAATGGTTGTTAATGATTTATTAATGAAGCTTTTAATCATTGAAAACCATCTGTCAAAATGATTTGAAGATTATTTGAAGTGCATGCGCATTGAAAGTGTAATGACATTCATAAGCATTTTAATTTACATTAAATAATGATCTGTTAATCATTATGTTTCATAAGTTCATTAGTTAACATTAACAAGCACATTCTCATATTTCTAGCTATGTGAAAACATATTAACCAATGATATGTTAAGCAATATATAATGTTTATTAAAATAAATAATTAATTTAATTAATGAAAATTAATGAAAATTCGTATAAAGTGTTACCTAATGTTGATATGGCAACTAGTCCAGGTCCAGCAGAAACCATAGAAAAACAGTATACAATACTAAAACTAATATTAAATATGCAATGAGTTAAGATAATGTAATAGATTAAATTAAAATAACTTAATAATTATAAAAAAAGACTAGAAGTCTATAAACACAGCGACAACAAAAGAACATAATAAACCAGAGTAGCATTGTGACAATAGCAGCACAGCAGGAGGAGGTAAAACAAGGGAAGAGACAAAGGTAAAGATCATTCAATGAGGCAGGGAATTCATGAGTCTTACAGCCTCTGGGAAGAAGCTGCATTCAAGCCTCGTTGTTCTGGATTTAATGCTTCTTATCCTCCTGAACAGTTCATATGCTGGGTGCCTCAATCATGAGTCACTGAGTCTTTTATTATAATGCTCTTGTTTAGTAGTGCTGATTTACCTTCTGGACAAAACGTATGTAAAGACCCACAGACTCTCAGACTCTGAATCACTGAGAGCTCCAGCCAAATCTAGACAAAAAAATGTTGACACATTTTCTACCGACAATGTGAAATCTGTATATTATATTACATTCCCTTAATACAACACATTTCACATTTTCTTCCGTCCTTTTTTAATATTTTTTAATTGCTAAAATGTTCAAAAAAAGCATCTATTATATAATATCCATTTCTGATGTCGCCAATAATTAGAGATGCACTGACATTTCGGCTGCCGAAAAGTAGTTCACCGCTCAGGTTTCACTTTCACGTGGTGTGACGCTCTGCGTATTATCCAAAAATTTGTGAGATAGCTAGTTATAATGGTAATTAAATAATGTTTACATATGTATAAAATCCTACATTAAAATCTGTCATATAAATTGGTCTCTTCATTAGAAATTAGCCTACTGATTGCCACCATTGATGGACAATTTTTTTTTATAATATTAAAAATATCTGTATGACATTATATTCTGCAGCTCTTCCCTGTTGTACCGAATATCTATACTTTTCAAATTATCATATCGAAGTTAGAAATTCAAATATTGTGACAAAATTAATTTTGTAGGGTGCCACAAGTTTGTTAAAATTTCCAAAGGGTGCCGCGACTAAAAAAAGGTTGGGAAAGACTGCCTTAATACATCATATTATTAGTCTCTAAAACTGATACACTGTGTCATTGTGTTGTTTGTCATCCTCCCATCAGCAGCTGCAGTATCTCTCAGCTGTATCAGTGCAGTCACTGTGACTCTGACTAACGGAGGTTTTTGTTCAACTCTTTATCACTGTGTGAACAGCCTAATAACATCTCTGTGGAAGAATTTTTCACTGGTTATTGAGACTCAGACGTCAACACACATCATACAAACCTCAGCAATAGTGACAATCAACAAACATCCAGATAAACAGATCAACTCTGAACCTCACAAAACAAGCTAGTGAAAACTCACAACAACAATGATAATAATAATAATAATTAAATAATGCAGCTAAATGATCATTTAGCTGCATAATTTATTCATGCCACAATGCATGCTGGGAAACATGGATGATTTTTGTGCTATGGTGGCACCCATTATGCACTGCGACGTGAAGCTTTTTATTGATTGAAAGGGTCAGAGCTTTAGCTTATATTTTATAGATAAACATTAACTATGTCAACACCTGCAGAAACAGAACGGTAGTCAAATTATGATTATGTGGTGACCTAACAAACAAGCCATTTTATTAATAGTTAAGTGCAAACTTTCATGTGAGTGACTGAGTGAGTAAAATAAATAAATAAATATTGTATTAAAGTCTCTCTAAACTTTCACATCACATCCTCTCATCAGCAGCTGCAGTGTCTCTCAGCTGTATCAGTGCAGTCACTGTGACTCTGACTGACAGAGGTTTTTGTTAAACTCTTTATCACTGTGTGAACACAGGTTTATTGTTGGTCCAGTGGTATCTCTGACAGTAATAATGTCCTGTATCTTCAGTCTGGACTCCACTGATGGTCAGAGTGAAATCACTTCCATATCTAGATCCACTGCCACTGAATCTGGATGGAGTTCCTGACTGAAGTCTGTTTATGTAATAAATGAGGAGTTTAGGAGCTTCTCCAGGTTTCTGCTGATACCAAGACACACAGTCATTACAGTTAGACGTCAACTGACTGGTTTTACAGCTGATTGTAACAGTTTCTCCTTGTTTGATGGATTTTATTTCTGGATTCTGAGTCACTGTCCCCAGATCTCTGAAATAAGACATTTGAGTCATTTAGTGGTTCACGGACTGTACATAAGATGTGATTTTTATTTTTGAAATGTAATTAATTACAAAATATTTACCTTGAATGCCAAGAGTCAGTGTCCAGATGAGGATGATGATGTTGTTCATTGTTGTTGTTGTGTCTTGTGTGATGATGAAGATTGTGTTCTGTTCTGCTCTCAGTCATGAAGTGTTAAACTCACAGCACTATAAACACTCTCAGAGCACTGAAGCATGTGCTGACAATGCAAATGAATCTCTCTCTATTAAAATTATTTACCAAAAGACTGTAGATCACACCACTGATCAGTGGTGAATATGCTCAACATTAAACATGTAAACAACGTACTGATAAATGTATAAACATTTTATAAAATATAATTAATTGGTTTCAAAATCAGATAATTAAAGAGCTATTAATAATTAAATGTCTATTAATAATTTTCATTTAGAAAACAAAAAGTCTATTTGCATTGTAACATTTTGATTTCTGTGAAGTAGCAGCTGTAGATAAAGATCATAAAAAAATTTAATGTATCAGTTTTCAGTTAAAATCAACTTAACGCCCCATCAGACCATCCACCTCCATCCATGCTTCACTCACTTTCCCTAGAAAAACTATCTGCATATATTTAAAGGGAGAGTTCACCCAAAAATAAAATTAAAATATGTTATGATTTACTCGCCCTTGTTGTTTCAAACTTTAGGTCACTAAACTGCTGAACACAAAATAATATATTTTGAAGAATGTTGGTAACCAAACATGTTCTGGTCTCCACTGACTTCCACAGTATTTTTTTTCCTCCATACTATGGAAGTCAGAGGGAGACCAGCAACTGGTTTTCAAGATCCTTCAAAATATTTGTGTTCAACAGAAGAAAGAAACTTATACAGGTTTGGATCAACTTGAGGGTGAGTAAATAATGACAGAAGGTGTGTCCCACATCTCCATTTCTACCTACCTACAGTATAGAAATACAATGCCTATCACAGTGCTCCTGTTTAGGAAACCATTTCAGTCATCCTTCAGCAGTTTTAATTGTGTTGCGCAGGAGCTAATAACCCTCCTCTACTCACAGCTCCTCCTCTCATCTGCAGACAGGACTCGGCCTTCAGATATTCCCTCTTCAAATTCAGACTGTCAGTTATCTGGATTAAATAATTACTTTCATTTAAGAATGCTTGGTGCCATGGAGGAATGCAGTGGTGTTCTTCTGCATTATTCATTGTTCATGGAGATGCAGCCACATCAATTCCCCACAGAATGTTCAAAAATTGAATGTTCATTATATTTCTTCTGTCTGAAAAAGCTCCACTGGGCCACCAAGATTTGGGAGAAAAGAGGCAGAATGATCCAGGACTGGTCAGCTCCATGTCTACCTACCTACAGTATAGAAATACAATGCCTATCACAGCGCTCCTGTCTAGGTAACTATTTCAGTTTTCTTCTGCATTATTCATTGTACACGGAGATGCAGCCATATCAATTCCCCACAGAATGTTCAAAAATTGCTGTCATTATAATTCTTCTGTCTGACAGAGCTCTTCACTGGGCCACCAAGATTTGGGAAAAAAGAGGCTGAATGATCCAGGACTGGTCAGCAGGAGTGATTAACACCTAACTTTTCTGAGTCTTACCTTCTTCTTGCTCCGCTGGCCCTCATGTCAATGAACCCATGCAGGTAGAGATCTCATCTCAGTCAAACAGAACGTATCGTGGTACAACTGGCCGTTTGCTTCTTGACTGTCTGACTCTTCCTCATCGTGCTCTCAATTGCACCTCAGACATTCCTTCTCCATTGAGCAGTTCAGTGACCATCATTATCAGTGCTATCTCCTTCTCCATTGAGCAGTTCAGTGACCATCATTATCAGTGCCACCTCCTTCACTGTCCTCTTTGACTCTGGGTCAGTGGGCAACTTCATATTCCAGGTGCTCTGTTAACAACTTCGCCTTCCTACTGTCCCCATTTTCTCTGCAGATGGGTGCCTGTCACACAGAGAGACTTTCTTGAGAGTTCTTGGGGTTTCCTTGGCAGACACTGGTTAGAGCAGCACTATATGCAGTGTTTTCAAAGTCCCAATCAAGTAAATGAGCTTCAGAGATGTCTACAGTCCCCAAAAGGCCACCCAGCTTCCTCTTCAAAATCTCTGGGATTGTGCTATAGACGTGCTTGCTTGCTCCCCGCTGCGCTGGCAGCTCATGTGTCCTCTCTTACCAAGCCAACTACCAACTGACCAAATAAACTGTCCTGACTGTGCTACATACAGGACTCACAGCCATCTACAGCTCCTCTGCCCATTCTTTGTCACCCCTGGTCATCCCTGGAGTAGATTTTATCACAAACACGCCACAGTCTGAGAGCTTCCCCTATATCCTAGTCACCATTGAGACATGCACTCACGAACTTCTCTAAGCACTTCCCTCGGGAGAATCCCCACCCCAAATAACTCTATAATATATACTTTTTGGAATATAATATATACAAGTGGAATGCAGCCAATGTTCTAGGACAAAACATGATGTCTGGGTGCAGCCCCCAATTAATTTTGAAGGTATATATGTTTATAATATATTTTTTGAGGTGTTGTGTTTCTATTTATAGGTCATATTTATATCGGTTATAATAGGGTGACCATACGTGCCATTTTTCCAGGACGCGTGCTGGCCAGGATTTCTAAATATACCTAAACTCACTAGTTTAGACCCATGCACCTTCCAGAATCTTGCGTTCTGCAAGTGAACGACGCCTCATGGTTCCATCCCAAAGAGGCACAATTCTATTCTATTCTATTCTATTCTATTATATTTTATTCATTTTTTTTTCTAATTTATTGAAGATGTTTACTGTGCTAGACTAACTGAGACTTGTCACATCACTTGTATGCTGTTGCTCTCCTGTTGGTCTGATTGCATCTATTGCTCTCCTCATTCGTAAGTCACTTTGGATAAAAGCATCTGCTAAATGATCAAATGTAAATAAGATTTATGTTGATTGTGATGATAGTGTTATTAGTGTTTGTTCACTGATCAGTGCTGTGTGTGATTGTGTTTATGAGCAGCTGCAGTGTCTCTCAGCTGTATCAGTGCAGTCACTGCGACTCTGACTGACGGAGGTTTTTATACGACTCTTTATCATTGTGTGAACACAGCTTTACTGTTGATCCAGTGGTAACTCTGACAGTAATAATCTCCTGTATCTTCAGTCTGGACTCCACTGATGGTCAGAGAGAAATCAGTTCCATAATCGGTTCCATTTCCACTGAATCTAGATGGAGTTCCTGACTGGAGGGATTTAATGTAGTACACTAAAAGTTTAGGAGTTTCTCCAGGTTTCTGTAGGTACCAGGAGACACAAGACTTACAGTCTCCATCTGACTGGCGTCCAATGGAGCTGCTGATTTTACAGGTCAGAGTGACTGTTTGTCCATTCTGAAAATCTGAAGAACAATTAAAAGACATTAAACATTTTTTCAATAATGTTGATATTTCAGCTGCAAATAATCTATGCATTAAAGAACTTGGTCTTACCTTCAAAATACATTCCTAAAATCAAGAAGAAGATGAATGTCATTGTAGTCATTGTGTGTGTTATTATGATAAACAGTGTCAGTCATGAAGTGTTAAGCTCACAGCACTATAAACTCTCAGAGCACTGAAGCATGTGCTGACAATGCAAAGTGACTTTCACTATTTAAATCATCTACCTGAAAACTGTAGATCTCCCACAAACACATTTCAAAGACAATTACCAATATGACATGAACATCTAAACTCCTATGTACCATATGTACTATTGTCTGGACAAAACACCTGTACTTACCTTGGACAAATTTACAATTTGTTAAGGTTTTCTGACAAATAAACATTACATGTCATTCATCAATATTTGTTATAGAGTTTCTATTTATGCCTTGGCTATAAACACTAAGCACCACTGTCTGGTTGGGTCAGACACAATTATAAGAGACACAAGGTTGACAGTAGGTAATGGGTTCTGAAAGTAAAGACAGTGGATAAAGCTTTTGATGAGACCGACGCAAGTTCAAATCCACATTTCAGCTCAGAGAAATGTTTACTTTACATAAAAATGAAAAGTGAACATCTTTACTACATATGATATGATATGATATGATATGATATGATATGATATGATATGATATGATACGATACGATACAATACGATATGATATGACATGATATATGATATGATATGATATATGATATGATATGATTGATATGATATGATATGATATGATATGGTATGATACGATACGATACGATACGATGCGATACGATACGATATGATATGATATGACATGATATACGACATGATATATGATATGATATGATATGATATGATATGATATGATATGATATGATATGATATGATATGATATGATATGATATGATATGATATGATATGATATGATATGATATGATATGATATGATATGATATGATATGATATGATATGATATGATATGATATGATATGATATGATATGATATGATATGATATGAGGAAAAAAAGAAGTCTGGTTTCGCGCTGTGTCACGCTAACCACCGCACCGCACACACACTCTGCTCCGGTCCAGAGACCGGACCCAGATTTGGGTCATTAAGAATATTACTGGTCAGCCTTAAGGGGTTCTTATGATAACTTAATCCATGTACCTTTTCAAAAGGCCCTGTTTACTTTTGAACAAATTTTTATTTAATTCAACAGCTTTGTCACAGACTGATGTACCGAATGGAATTACAGTACTGTAAAGCACTCATGATCATAGATATAAAGAATAATAAAATAATATTTTTTCTTTCACCTAAGATGAAAAAGAAAATAAAGTATCTGCCTTCACAACATCATCCATGATAAAAGAGGTCAAAGGTCACCTCAGAGGTCACAGCTCATCAAATATATTTCTTTAAAAAAAATGTTATACAAGCAGATGACAGGAGAATGAGTGAGAAATATAGGATATGAATTCAAACTGAATCATGTCTATTGTTAATATCATAAATGCATTCGTCCACATATTATGAAAAGAATGTCATTGTTTATCAAGCAATAACAAATATTTTGAAAATATTTTTCTTTGTTCTTACTTTTTGAAAAGTGCTGCCAGCAGCTGAGCTTCTTCTGCTCTCAGTGTGTTGAAGTCTTGTTTCTCTCTCTCTGCTGGAGTTTGTGTTCACTCGAGTGGAATAGAGGTTTTTGTACGAGCCTTTCATTAGATTGTATCACTGTGGTACACATTCGGTGGAGGAACTAAACTGCTGCTCGGTAAGTCTGTCTCTTTTAACTGTCTTGTACAAAATTATTGAAATGTGTAGATTTGAATGTTTAATTGAAATTATTTTATGGACGGCTGGATGGCACTGGACGGCTCAGAGGTCACCGAGGGGGTTGTGACCAGCGCAGAGAGCGAGCAGGACGGCCGCTACAGCCGCAGTAGCGTCCTGACCCTCAGCAAAGCACGCTGGGAAGAGGGAGAGCTGTACGTCTGCAGAGTAACACATGATGGAGCTCCTCATGAGGCCTCGTTCCACAAGAGTCGCTGTTAGTCGCTCGCAGTGCTGATGTTTCTCCAGTGAGCGCTGCTCTCTCCTGAAGATGAGCGTATCTGAGTGTCCTGTGTCAGGCAGGATTCACATGAGTCTAGTGCTGCAGCTGTAGTCATTTACAACTCAATACTGAAAGAGAGCTCTACTGTCAAAGCACTGGCTGATCTTTCAATCTGCTGTGTTCGCTGCAACATTCAATAAAGCTTTTCAACAAACTTCAGACAGGGATCATATATTACACCTAAAACATAATGATCATATTAAAATACTGACTCATTCTCCTCAGAAATACATGATTGATGTTTATTGTAATGATATTGTGTTATGTGTGTTTGTTCTCTGTTCAGTGTTGTGTGTGATTGTGTTTATGAGCAGCTGCAGTGTCTCTCAGCTGTATCAGTGCAGTCACTGTGACTCTGACTAACGGAGATTTTTGTACGACTCTTTATCACTGTGTGAACAGCCTAGTGCTACCCGGGCAGTGAAAACTCTGACAGTAATAATCTCCTGTATCTTCAGTCTGGACTCCACTGATGGTCAGAGAGAAATCAGTTCTGGATCCACTGCCACTGAATCTAGATGGTGTGTTTGAATCTCTTTGGTTTGCTGAATGAATCAAGCGTTTAGGAGCTTCTCCAGGTTTCTGCTAATACCAGGCCATACAAGTATATGAACCGGTACAGCCATTGTACACTTCTGTGTTTGTTTTACAGTTTATAGTGACTGATTCACCGATCTGAACTGTTTTAACAGAGGGAGTCTGAGTCACAGTCACCTGCCCACTGAAACCTAGAAACAGAGTTAGAGTTAGAAATAACAGGATCTTTGTGTAATATTCATTGCTGATAATAATATAATATTTTACTTTAACATTTTCATGAAAACCTTACCTTGTACACATATACACAGAGTCCAGATGAGGATGATGATGTTGTTCATTGTTGTTGTTGTGTCTTGTGTGATGATGAAGATTGTGTTCTGTTCTGCTCTCAGTCATGAAGTGTTCAACTCACAGCACTAAACACTCTCAGAGCACTGAAGCATGTGCTGACAATGCAAATTAATCTCTCTCCATTAAAATAATTTACCAAAAGACTGTAGATCACACCACTGATCAGTGGTGAATATGCTCAACATTAAACATGTAAACAACGTACTGATAAATTTATAAACATTTTTATAAAAGATAATTAATTGGTTTCAAAATCTGAAAATTAAAGAGCTTCTTTAAATACCTATTAATAATTTTCATTTAGAATTTTTTTTTTTATTGTATTTCTATTTTCATTGTAACATTGTGATTTCTGTGAAATAGCAGCTGTAGATAAAGATCATAAAATATATAATGTATCAGTTTTCAGTTAAAATCAACTTAACGCCCCATCAGACCTTCCACCTCCATCCATGCTTCTCAGGCTTGGGGCCAGGATCTGATTTACGACATCCTGTGTCTTGGGATCTCTGTGGAACTCAGGACTCCTTGTGTTTCAACCATGTTTGACCAAATCTTAGATTGTCTGATTCGGTCTGATATCCTACAATATATAAAGGGAGAGTTCACCCAAAAATAAAAATTCTGTTATGATTTACTCACCCTTGTTGTTTCAAACTTTAGGTCACTAAACTACTGAACACAAAATAATATATTTTGAAGAATGTGGGTAACCAAACATTTTCTGTTCCCCACTGACTTCCACAGTATTTTTTTTCTTCATACTATGGAAATCAGAGGGAGACCAGCAACCGGTTTTCAAGATCCTTCAAAATATTAGTGTTCAACAAAAGAAAGAAACTTATACAGGTTTGGATCAACTTGAGGGTGAGTAAATGATGACAGAATGTCCCACATCTCCATGTCTACCTACCTACAGTATCGAAATACACAGTGCTCCTGTCTAGGTAACTATTTCAGTTTTCTTCTGCATTATTCATTGTTCACGGAGATGCAGCCACATTAATTCCTCACAGAATGTTCAAAAATTGCTGTCATTATAATTATTTTGTCTGACAGAGCTCTTCACTGGGCCACCAAGATTTGGGAGAAAAGAGGCTGAATGATCCAGGACTGGTCAGCAGGAATGATTAACACCTAACTTTTCTGAGTCTTACCTTCTTCTTGCTCCGCTGGCCCTGTCAATGAACCCATGCAGATAGAGATCTCATCTCAGTCAAACAGAATGTATCATGGTACAACTGGCCGTTTGCTTCTTGACTGCCTGACTCTTCCTCCTCGTGCTCTCAATTGCACCCCAGACATTCATTCTCCATTGAGCAGTTCAGTGACCATCATTATCAGTGCCATCTCCTTCACTGTCTTCTTTGACTCTGGGTCAGTGGGCAACTTCATATTCCAGGTGCTCTGTTAACAACTTTTCCAAAGTAGTCCTTGGCAGACACTGGTTAGAGCAGCACTGTATGCAGTGTTTTCAAAGTCTCAAGCAATTACATGAGCTTCAGAGATGTCTACAGTCCCCAAAAGGCCACCCAGCTTCCTCCTCAAAATCTCTGGGATTGTGTTATAGACATGCTTGCTTGCTCCCCGCTGCCCTGGCAGCTCATGTGTCCTCTCCTACCAAGCCAACTACCAACTACCCAAATAAACTTTGAGTGCCTCCAAGAGTTTTTTTTTTTTCACCAGACTTTAATTGTCACAAAATCACCCAAGTCAATCAGCCAAAAGCAAAATCACCCAAGCCACCCACACTGATCGTCCTCCAGTTGTTTGCCCA
>NW_015644429.1:19646-20603 GCF_001515625.1 Sinocyclocheilus rhinocerous | reverse complement strand
CCTCCAAAAGGTTTTTTTTTTTTTTTTTCACCAGACTTTAATTAATTGTCACAAAATCACCCAAGCCACCCAGTTCCTCCAGTTGTTTGCCCACCAGACCTCACATATGTCCCAGCAAGTTTTTGTCAGTCCGTCCTCGACTCTATACACTATTCCATGGGATCAGGCCACTCTGACATGTCACAGACGCTGTTGTTCCTCCCTAATTGCTACTGATGGTCACACATTTCCAGAGATGTTCGATGCTTTGTGCAAACCTGTCCTAACTGCGCTACATACAGGACTCACAGCCATCTACAGCTCCTCTGCCCAGAGGCGTAGCAATAGGGCAGGCAATTGCCTGGGGCCCCGCATTTTGAGGGGGCCCCCGACAGCAGACCATTTGAACAATCGAAAATTACATTATTAATATAACGGAGCAATATATCCGCATCCCTCCTAGGGGGCCCCCTCTCACGTTACGCTGGATGTGCTTGCTTTTTCCTTGTGATGCGTCGGCCGCCGTTTTCAAACTGCCACAGAGCTTACTCGTGCATTTGCTAATTTAAACATGAAGAGGACTTATCCATCTGGCAGCCAGAAGAGGAAAAAAGCAAGAAGAGGAGGAAAAGAGGAAACATGACAGCGGTAAATGATGGAGATAAGACTGACTAAGGATAATTATATGACAAACAAATGTTTCCGTTGTTAATTCCAGCTTATTTTCGTTTAATTATTTGCAAGATGAATTACTGGTAATAGTCCAATTACTAATAGGGTTACTGGGAAACAGGTTAGTTAGTGTTGCACTTAGCAGCAGCATATTATGTAGTGTTTAGCAGGTATTAATATAGGCTGCAATAGAATAGGTGGTACCGGGGAAGACGCGCCAGGGGTCTTCTTACAGTTCCAGACAGTAGTATCAACTCAATTCTGTACCCGCTCGAAGTCACCCGCTTTCAAACGCTCCTGTGTTTT
>NW_015644429.1:13823-18985 GCF_001515625.1 Sinocyclocheilus rhinocerous | reverse complement strand
GTAGCAATAGGGCAGGCAAGGCAGGCAATTGCCTGGGGCCCCGCATTTTGAGGGGGCCCCCGACAGCTGACCATTTGAACAATCGAAAATGTCATTATTAATATAACGGAGCAATATATCTGCATCCCCCCTAGGGGGCCCCCTCTCGCGTTACGCTGGATGTGCTTGCTTTTTCCTCGTGATGTGTCGGCCGCCATTTTCAAACTGGCACAGCACTTACTCGTGCATTTGCTAATTTAAACATGAAGGGGACTTATCCGTCTGGCAGCCAGAAGCGGAAAAAAGCAAGAAGAGGAGGAAAAGGGGAAACATGACAGCGGTAAATGATGGAGATAAGACTGACTTAAGGATAATTATATGACAAACAAATGTTTCCGTTGTTAATTCCAGCTTATTTTCGTTTAATTATTTGCAAGATGAATTACTGGTAATAGTCCAATTACTAATAGGGTTACTGGGAAACAGGTTAGTTAGTGTTGCACTTAGCAGCAGCATATTATGTAGTGTTTAGCAGGTATTAATATAGGCTGCAATAGAATAGGTGGTACCGGGAAAGACACGCACATCACCAGCGTCACCACTTGGCAAGTTTCTGTACCAGGGATGCAAACTTTCACCTTTCGGTGAAATTCGCCGTTTTGAATTCAAAATGGGTCATTTGTGTGATTCGTGTAGTTCCGCTGAGTTTTTAAAATTGTACCAATTAAATTCTGTACCTGCTCAAAGTCACCTGCTTTCAAACGATCCTATGTTTTTGTGCGCGCGCTCTGGTTTTCAATTACAAAACCAAAAGTTATATTTACAATTTGTTTTGTAAGTATTGTAGCCAATCACAGGCATCTCTGTTGAGAGCGGTGGCCAATCATAGGCGTTTACTGTAGGTTAGTCATAATCCGCTCTGATCTAATTTTTGTTTTCACAAGTTTATGTAATTCTACACGCTCACAGATCTTCCTATTATAACAAGACAAAAAGAAAGCATACACGATGTGAATTAGATATTCATTGCGTAGTTATTGATTATATCAGGAGTTTTCGTGTGAGTATGCTCGGACAGTTGCGCCATAATGGAAGCGCCTTTTGCTCGGTGTCTCTTACATACTACATTCACAGTTTGAAGAAAAGTTTAAGAGGACCGTCCACGTATACTGTTTCAGGAATGACAAACGCAAGTGTAAAAAATTACGCGAGTGAATCCGCTAAATTGATCTGCGATTGATAGTGATAACTGTAGCAATGGACGGAACGAACTATCTGACAAGCCAATGTCAAAACAGAGCTGTGCTTTAAGTGATGCAGAGTAAATTCAGAGTAACAAAACTACAGCAGCAATAAGTCTGTGTTGCCTTTAGCAGCTTCTACAGGTAAAGATAACTTAAAGCTCTCATTTGATGTGTCCTTTTTAGGCAATGTTTGAAAAATTTAATTTTTAAATTAAATTTAAAAAAAGCCAAAATATTTAATGCATTATTTAATTATTATACCATTAATAATTCACTTAATTTGTAGTTAACTAGTTAAGTATTTAAATAATTTACCATACTAGGCTGTTGGTGTCTGAGCCTATTTATTTATTTATTTTTAAATGACATGAGACTTTGTGACTTCCTGCCCTTGCTATACTTCATAGTCATTTTATAATTAATCCAAAAGCAAGACGTGAGAAAAACTAGGGAGTTGAAATGGCCATCTACTGGATATAATGCAAATTTCATGTCATTTTAATCTTAAGTCTTTGTTTTCCACCAGGAGACATTTTTTTCCCCCTGTCTTCTTCATGAATGAAAGTGAACATTTAAAGTTTTTTTTTTTTGAAGAGTTAAAAAATAATAATAAAGGCTTTAAATTATTATAATTTTTTCTAAAAATGTAGGGTTTTATTTTGAGGGGGCGTGCTCGTCTTTGTCACCCATGATTAGTTTGCATCCCTGGGTACTGCGTCTTGCTGCCAGATGAAGATTGATATTTTGTTAAAGAATAAGCACTTTGTTTTAAAAAATAAACAATTTATGTTCTATTATATGTGTTTTAACTACTTTTTGTATGTTGTATAAATATATATCTAGGTAACGAAGATATATTAACAAAATAATCTTTTAGAAGGGCCCCATCTATTAATTTTGCCTGGGGCCCCCACTTCATCTTGGTTCGTCTCTGCCTCTGCCCGTTCTTTGTTGCCCCTGGTCATCCCTGGGAGTAGATTTTATCACAAACACACCACAATCTGAGAGCTTCCCCTATATCCTAGTCACCATTGAGACACGCACTCACAAACTTCCTTAAGCACTTCCCTCGGGGGAATCCCCACCCCAAACAACTCTATAATATATACATTAAAAAAAAAAAAACATTTATAACAGCCCAAGCATACCTACATACATATAGAATGCTGCATCAAACAAATTCGTAAAGGAAAAAATATGAATAATTAATCAACTCCATGGCAGATTCAAAGTGATCAAGGGCTTAGGTTGTTCCAATTCAGCTCATTGCAAAGATGCCGCCAGCAGTGGGCACTCATGCAACGTAATCAATGACGTACATCCGAGTAAACAAGACGGAGGGAAGTTAGCGAGGGAAGGGCACAAAACAATTAAGTGGAACGCAGCCAATGTTCCAGGACAAAACATAATGTCTGGGTGCAGTCCCCAATTCATTTTGAAAGTATATATGTTTATAATATATTTTTTGAGGTGTTGTGTTTCTATTTATAGGTCTTATTTATATCATTTATAACTTTTTGCTATATTGCTGTACCAGATTTTTACTGATGTTAGAGAGAGAAAGGCAGCCGCCAACCAACCGCAATGATGATTGTCTGTATGAAACTATGAGCCGAATACATAAGCAGGTCACATCAGGCCACACATCTTGATGCTAACTAGTTAGCCAACCAGCCATACCTGCAGAAAAGAAGGGATAAAACCAGAACAGGCAGACCTCAGGTAATGACACACAAGCGGTGGCCTAAAATTCCCTTTTATAGACTCACTGAAATTATGTGATTGGACAACTCACGCATTACAATAAAAAAAATAAAAAAAAATAACACTGTTTGTCCCACTACAAATAGCAGTGGTTGTTTTAATGTTATGATAGTGTTTTACACCAGTGGACCCAATTTCCTGATCTGATCAAGGGCTTCTCAAACCCCTGGACCAGACCTAAATAAATCATTAGTGGAACTCTACATATCTACTCTACAAGCAGTCAGTGCTGTGAGATCTGAAGACATTTTCTAAACGTCTGTTTGACATCTGATAGGAAATGTCCTATAGATGTATTGCCAGGTTTCTGTAGGTACCAGGAGACACAAGACTTACAGTCACCATCTGACTGGCGTCCAATGGAGCTGCTGGTTTTACAGGTCAGAGTGACTGTTTGTCCATTCTGAACATGTTTCTCTGTTGGAGTCTGAATTACAGTCACCTGTCCTGCAGAATCTAAAAGAACAATTAAAAGCATTAAACTTTTTTTCAATAATATTGATGTGAAATTTTAACTGCAAATAATCTATGCATTAAAGAACTTGGTCTTACCTTCAAAATACATTCCTAAAATCAAGAAGAAGATGAATGTCATTGTAGTCATTGTGTGTGTTATTATGATAAACAGTGTCAGTCATGAAGTGTTAAACTCACAGCACTATAAACTCTCAGAGCACTGAAGCATGTGCTGACAATGCAAAGTGACTTTCACTATTTAAATCATCTACCTGAAAACTGTAGATCTCCCACAAACACATTTCAAAGACAATTACCAATATGACATGAACATCTAAACTCCTATGTACCTTAATGTACTATTGTCTGGACAAAACGCCTGTATTGACCTTGGACAAATTTACAATTTGTTAAGGTTTTCTAACAAATAAACATTACATGTCATTCATAAATATTTGTAATAGAGTTTCTATTTATGCCTTGGCTATTAACACTAAGCACCACAGTCTGGTTGGGTCAGACACAATTATAAAAGACACAAGGTTGACAGTAGGTAATGGGTTCTGAGAGTAAAGACAGTGGATAAAGCTTTTGACGAGACCGACCCAAGTTCAAATCCACCTTTCAGCTCAGAGAAGTGTTTATTTTACATAAAAATGAAAAGTGAACATCTTTACTACAGGCTGATATGGTTTGAGGTAGATGTAGGGGTGATATGATATGATATGATATGATATGATATGATATGATTTGGGTCATTAAGAATATTACTGGTCAGCCTTAAGGGGTTCTTATGATAAGTTAATTCATGTACCTTTTCAATAGGCCCTGTTGACTTTTGAACAAATTTTGGTAACACTTTCTATGAAGCCCATATTTATAACACATTATAAGGGTATTCTTAAGGCATTATAATGAATGCATAATGCATTATAAAAGACCTTATAATATGTTATATCATCTTATAAATAATCACTGATCTGATATCTGATCTTATGGCTGTTTGAGAAAAAAAAAAAATTATTATTATTATTATAACTATACTTATAAGTGGTCTTTGATGGCTTTAAATAAAGTAGCATAAAAAAGATGGCAAGATATGAGACTTATAATACATTATAACTATGAGAAATATAATCCATTGTAACTTAAGTGGATGCAACATGTTCACTGTGTGTTATAAATCATCATACTCTTAAAAGCTATAACCACAAATAAGTAAAAATTATAAAACATTAAAACTGTTCTTATGAATATTCATAAGATGATATAACATATTATAAGGGTTTTTATAATGCATTATGCATTAATTGTAATGCCTTAAGAATACCCTTATGTATTATAAATATGGGCTTCATAGAAAGTGTTACCCAAATTTGTATTTGGTTCAAGAGCTTTGTTTTTAACTTTTCAGACAGACTGATGTACCACATGGAATTACAGTACTGTAAAGCACTCATGATCATAGATATAAAGATTATAAAGAAAAATGTTTTTCTTGCACCTAAGATGAAAAAGAAAATAAAGTATCTGCCTTGTCAACGTGATCTCGTGATAATTTGTATGTATTTTACGTAAAATGTGGTACTATAAAACGTACATTTACTTACGTTTTTACAGGCACTAAAACGTACAATACTGACGTATTTTCAGCATCTAAACGTACAAAACTGACGTATTGACGACACCTAAAAATGAATCCTTATGAATATTGAAATC